>NC_079899.1:16557409-16688283 GCF_024868665.1 Triplophysa rosa | reverse complement strand
AGCTATTGTTGTGTTATTTCTATGTAAATTTTTTAAATGACAAAGACTGCAGTTTTAAAGTACTTTTATTCATTTATTTATATGAAGTACAAGTAGCAATGAGGTACAATTAAAATTAAAATTAGCAAACGAACACACCTCCATCTTAAGCTAAAAATAGCCTACTTTGTCAACGCAAAATAAAAAAGCTATCAGTTTATGCGTTTTAGTGAATACAGTCTAAATGAAATAAACACATTTTCTATCTACTATACAGTAGCCTGCAAAACGAACGCAGCAAAATGCACCTGGATATTATGGCGTTTTCAGTCATATATTACTCAACATATTATTTATAGTGAACTATATCTACAACAAACTTACATTATATCCTGAGGAATAAATGCTCTCTTGTTATCATTATCAAAATGTTTAATCTGCATGAAACAGAAAGTGCATAACCATACAAAAACACGAACATCATGGTTGCTTTACTGACAAAACGGGAATATTACATAGATCGATAGATTTGTTGGTTCAGAAGAACGTCCAGTCATTGAATGTGTGGTGTAGTGGTCTGGCACAGCAGTTAGGTGTGTGCTTCTTTCTGACTGACAAAGACTGGAATCGGCTCTAGTCATAAGAAAAAATCTTTACGTGTGTTGTGTCCAGATTGTTTCAGCTGGTCGTTAATTGTGTCCTGGATCAAAGTTATAGCATTTCAATACTATTACACACTATTTTTTTATTACAAAAGTTATTATTTCAGTCTGTAGCTTACATAGTTTATTCATTTTCTCTCTATTGTAGCATTAAATGTTATACATAACTTTTATTGCAGCGTGCCACGTGAAGCGGGTTTCCATCACTCTGGTTTTATTCGCATTTTGAAGTTTCTCATCAGAAACGAGTGATGGAAACGCCAAATTTCGAATTAAAAACCCTTTATTCGCAAAAATTTTTTATTCTCGCTTGAGGTGGTTTTTCAGTTTTGCGAAAAAGGGTTAATGCGAATAATGGGAGATGGAAATGCATTTGCCGAACAAATTCCTCCAAAAAGCCACGTAATTGCACTATGAGACGGCATAACCTGACTAACCAGAGTAATGATCTTGTTACACAGCATGAGAAATGTTGTTACGGTCATTCTTAAATGCCTGAGCAAAGTCGTCAAAGTATTCTGTAATTGCCTCTTAGAACTGTCACGACTAGGGATGTAACGATTCACTCAGCTCACGATGCGATGCGATTCACGATTCTGATCTCACGATGCGATTTATTCACGATTTACTCACGATTTATTTTTAAAAAATGAGTTGAAACAAATTAGAAATGAACAACTTCCCTTGCATTATTTCTTAAATGCTTTACGTTTCTTTGCATTATAAAATAATGTTTTATTTCAAATAACAAAAGTAAACTGCGATTTTATAACAAATTAATAATAGAAAAAGTCTCTTTAATATAAACAAACTAATACTGTCTGTGCTTTTCTTGGATTTTTTTGCATTTAAGAAATATCAGCATCCACGTTTAGGTTTGCAGTGAAAATAGCGGCCCCTGCTGTTCAAAGAATGTATTGCGATTCAGTTCAAGCCTCAACCGAATTGAATCGTCACTCATTATAACCGATTTTCAACCGGCTCACGGTGAATCGTTACATCCCTAGTCACGACTGTGTTTCCCAAACAGCAGACACCCACAAAAGCACCGCATTTATTGTGTTTCGTAATCGTCTGCTTGCGCAAGTATTATTCTATATGAAAATCATTATATTCAGTGGCTTCTCTTACTTTTCTTACTGATATTTAGTAGCAGTTTATTAGGAAGTGACGGTTGACTATTTGGATGGAAACGGTGCTTATTCGAAAATGTTTTATGCGATATTCCAATTTTGTGCATAAATTCGCAACTTTGGATGGAAACCCGGCTATTGACTTTGCAGGACCCACAAACGTTCTTTATAAAAATTGCATACATGTCTAATATATTAAATGTATATGCACCCACAGATGCTCGAATCCAGTGCGCATAGTGGGGCAGCTAGCAGCGAGCGTGCACTAAGCACACTGTGGGTAAAAGCACCAAAAGCAAACGCTGGGAGTGAGCGCAATTAAAAAACACTTGTCAATAATTCAGATTTACGAAATTCAAATTCAGATTGTTTTGTCATATCTCTGGCTCCATATGGAAGCGTGTCCCACTTTTAAGTGCGTGAAAGTTGGCAACCCTGCTAATATACTAACAAAATAAGAAAGTAATTTAAGTACAAACACTAAAACAATACTATACAGAAAACCGCAAACAGATTGCTCTCTAATCCGCTGCACTGTCTTCAGTTTCGACTTCCTGGTCAGGGAGCTGTCAATCCAAATCTCACTAACCAATGAGAGTAAAGTGGCCATAAATCCCGCCCACACGTGAGCTTTGTGCCAGAAAGGCGAACGAAAAATTGAGAAGCCTAAACGAAAACTCGGAAAGCGCAAATGAAAAATCTAGCAGCGAATTCAAAACTATTATTTGCAAAAACGAAACTTAAAAAATTGTTAAGAAATCATGCCACATTCTTGCAACTGAGTTTATTGTTTTCATTATCAAAGTGTTTTTTTTCTTTCTCATTTTATATTTTTGTTCGTTTTTAAAAAATTTGCGTTCATTCTTATTGGCACAAAAGGAATCCCATACGAATCCACCTTTCGCCAAACTATTATATTGATCCATTATACATACACGTTCATGTGTACACCTGCATATTTAATGTGTATGTTCAACGTCTAATGTGTATATCTTGTGTATATATACTGTCCATATGTATATTGTCTTTTTTGTACAGTCTGTCTGTCTGTTTATACTTTGCACTGTTCATCTGCACTATATACTGTCACTTAAGTCTGTAAAGTCATACAGTTGTCTGTCCAACTGCATTCTACTTTGTATGGAGTAACGTTACGCACCCAAGACTTTCACTCACCACACGTGGTGATGTGACAATAAAAGTGAGTTGAGTTAACTTATACATTTTCACATATCATACTGTATCGTACAGGCATTTATTTTTCAACTACGTACAGGAACATTTTCGTTTTTATTTTGGGCATGTTTTTCGACGCATGATCTCACAGCATGCCATTGTCAACTTTAGTCATATAAAATCATTTCCCAAAAACAAAACTGTTTACAGTGAAAATGCCGGGTGGCTAGTGTAACAGAGACCAGTGAGAGAGAGCTGTGTAAGTAAGCCTGAGTCTCTAACTTCAAAAATTTGTTTAGCCTCCTCAATAGAGCGCTTGTCTCCCATACCGGACAGACGCAGGTTCGAGACCCGCTCGGAGCAATTAGTCATTTTGGAAAACCACTAGCCACAGTATCAAGCCCTGTTTATAACATAATAGTAAGTTTATCATTTGTTAACTTTATTATTCATTATATGTATTAAAGTTTAATGATTTATAGCATTTATTGGTAACATTAGGTAAATGATTGACCCCCGACCACCTCACTAATTTTCAAACCCGGCTACGGCCATGAAAGGGCTAACCTTAGGTAACACTGGAGTCATGAGGATTCATGTGTTAAAACTGCCCAGGTTAACTACATGTTAGTGCATGTTTGTTAGTTAATGTATTAAATAACTCCTCAAAGTGAAACTTACCAAATGGACCCTTAATAAAGAACAAGGAGTTCTTCTGAGTATTTGTAATGAGCAGCTGGATTCGTAGTGGTCCTCCGATTACACATTTTACCATTTGTATGGAGAGTGGGGCATTCACATAAACAGTGTTAGAGTTAGAGCATACAAGTATTTGAACCTCAAAATTAAATAATAAATGTGGGGGGAAATGACAAAAAAGGTCCACTTTTTGAGAAAAAGAACCACCACTTCCACAAGGCTGGCTACGGCCCTTTATAATAAACCGCAATGTGCCATTTCAGCACATCACTATTTGTGGGACAATAGCGTGTTACTACAAGTTACAACAACTTTAAACAACTAGACTTTGTAGCTCAGCCCATAAGTACCCAAGGAATGCATATACTGATAAAAAAAGACTAAAGACAGTCTAAAGCATCAAAAATGAAGTTAGTCACTGTATAATAAGCTTTCACCTTTCAAAACAAACAAAAGATTTAAATGCATGAGGAAGAAGTGAATGGTTATCTGGAGACTCCTTGGATGAGATGATGCTTCCCATCGTCTCATCCAATTAAAGCAAACACAAAGCAGAACAACAGACAGTTTTCTAGCCATAGGGCTTTCATCTGCAGTTCATTCTGTCGACTTATTTAGTCCAAACACACACGGACCTCAGACACAGCAGTAAAGAGCTGGTGCTGCTTGCTTCTAAAAACAGGAGACAAACTGACATGTGCCAGCAGATGGCTGTTAACAGGCTGGAGAGCTCCGACATTAAGTTTTCATGAGCTCACAGACTGGCAATAATCAAACTGTTCTGTAATTCATTAATAACCAGACGTTGAACAAACTAAAGACAACAAATGACGCTTCACAAAAACTTTCGTCCGAATAGAGTATGAGAACGGGTTTGGTCAGATGTACAGAAGCATTTGATTCATCAGCACTTCATGGCATTCATTAGCGACTATTGATGAAGTCTGGTCTGGCTCCAGGGAAATAAAGTCATCCGGGAAGACGAGGAGAACAGACTATACACAGAAGTCATTTCACTCAACTCTACATTAATAAAACAATGTGACTCGACCATTTAAGGCTGAAACGCACTCTACTCAAGTAGCAAGCATGGTTCGTGCTTGCAATACAATTCGTAAGTGTGTGGTACTGTACTCACTCAAGTAGACAGTTCAACCAAAAATAAAAATTCTGTCATCATTTATCCACCCTCATGTTGTATATGACTCTTTCTTCTGTGGAGCACAAAAGAAGATATTTTGAGAAATGTCTCAGCGGTTTTGCGTTCATATAATGAATACATTCTTCAAAATATCTTATTTTGTGTTCTGTGGAAGAAACAAAGTCAAAGAGGTTTGGAATGACATGAAGATGAGTAAATGATGAAATAATTTTCATTTCGGTGAAATATCCCTTAAGCATAACAACAAACTTCAATACTCAATGAGTGTCAATGTGCTATGGCATTCGGGGTGGTTCACCTAAAAATGAAAATCCCCATGATTTACTCACCTGCATGACGTTCCAAACTCAGACTTTCTACTTTTTTTATAGACGTACAGCTTTTGAAACAGCCATGGAGGATAAAATAGGCACTCATGTCTGGTGTCGTTCATGAGCTGTGAGTCACACAGTGATTCTTGAAGCTGAGACCGAGATACGCATCGTAACAGGTTCACTCAATGTTTTACACCTCATCATTGAAACAGGCCTGACAGAAACGGTCTGTAAACAGATTCTCCACATCATCCCATTGAACCAGAGGTGAGCTGCCCATTTATGATACAGCTGTGATCCAATTCAAGTGATAGTTCACCCAAAAATGAAAATTCTGTCATCATTTACTCATCCTCTTGTCATTTCAAAGTTGAAACCGGTATGATTTTCTTTTTTCCACAGAACACAAAAGAAGATATTTTGAAGAATGTTGGTAGCCGAACCACGGCGGTGCCCATTCATTTCTATTGTATGGATACAAAGCCAATGCAAGTCAATGGGTGTCAGTTAACAATAATCTTTGTGTGTGTGTGTGTGTGTAGTAAGAATGATTAGATAACTATAGATAGGAGTCAGCAACATGGTATAGAACTACACAAACTGTGTGTGTTGTCTAAACGAACAGGTTTTTATCACAACCTATAAACCTTTCAACTGATGTAAACTCAGGCCATGCCTGTAAATCGCACCCATGCACACACAGCAATAAACACACATACCCATCTCTAATCTGAACACCACACTAACTCTTGAACTGGATCCAATGGCGACCTTCTCTATTTTATTCTCTCTGTTTTTCTTCAATGCCTTCTCGCTCTCTGTAGGACATTTGTACTGTAATCAGAGACTCGTGTCAGCCTGCCGTCCCGCAGCATGGGGTGCTAACTCCGCTTGTTGTGGTGCATCTGGGCAGATCTAAACCATTAAACACAGAGAATTGTGTGTGTGTGGGGGGGGTTCTTCCTGGGGGTTTTGAGGTATATGACACATCGCGAGTGTGCTGAGGCTCTGCTGAGTTGTTAGAATGGAAGGGCAAGCGCATCTGAGCTCTGTTGCTCCGTGCGGGATGAAGGCCAGACGAGGTCCCGCTAAAGTCTACAGCACACGTCTATTTCCTTACAATTCTCATTTATCACACTCCAAACTCCATCAGCTTTAACAGCACTCACACACACATACACTGGTGCTTAACCTTTCCGGCTCTCATAGTCTCAGCGGCTGTCGGCAGGATGGTTCTGCTGATGTACACTAAGCATGCAGGGTTATATGGGAAAGTGATACTCCAACAGCTAGAGTGGGTGCCAATGAGTGCAGTTTAATTATTTGGCTATGGACAATTAACTGGAAATCATTTCATTATGAAGCGACAAATGTGACCCTGCCTGTGAAAATCCAGCTCAAGTCATTTTTTGGTGATTTACTGTTTTCTACATAAAATCACCCTACATCATGTAAAGAACATTCTGTGGAAATATAATCTTGCTATATTTAATACTGACAGAGTAAGGCCATTTTCAAGATTGAAATCATAGTGAAATTAATGGTTGATATCTATCTTTGAAGCTAATTATCTCATCATTAGATTCAAAGAGATTAGACTTTAGCCTGGATTTCACAGGCAGGGTCACAAATTACAATGGCATCTTTGTAAATACATAATAAATTAAAATGGGAACTGCTTCAAAACGTCTTTCTTTTTTGTCGTTTCATTTCTTTTATTTACTGGTGGTGGCGGATACCAAGTTTTGGCAAAATATTACTGTAGTAATAATAACTGCAACTACTAGCTTTAACTATAGTAAACAAATATTGTAGTAGTAGTAATAATAATAATAGCATTCTGGCAGAAACTATGGCTACCATGGCACATTTTTGTAAGTAATGACAAAGCCACATCGGCTAATAAACAAGTTTAAAATAATACAACTCGTTAGAGTAAAGTAAATGGTACAATAATAGTATGAGATGGTAAAACCAAATCCAAACCTTTTGAAAGCATGGCACCCCCCTTTACAGTAATTAAACTTACATGTTTACATACATACTGTACTGTTTTTTAGATTAAAAGCAGATAAGCAAACAACAAATTAAGCATAAACAAAAAATAGCACAGAACCTGATGGATTGCTACACTTTCTGTCTTTGATGAGACATAAAAAAAGAGCTCATACCTTGGGAATGGTATAACATAAAATGTTAGTGGTTTTAAAACCATGACTTTTTCAAACCGTGGTATACCTTGAAGCCAGTATTTGGCCCATGCCTATATGATAATATTGTAAATAAATCCCCACCCTTTTACAATTTGGCTTTAGGACCCACAATAGTGAGACTCTCTCTCTCCTCCCTACATTCTTATTTGGAGTGTGATTCAATGGGCAAAAAAATTAATACCCACAATAAACAAAATGGAAGATGAATCTGATGGATGACATTATTTAGTAGTCACTATAGTATTGCTATTGTGATTTATTTTGGTAACAATAACATGTACACTCTTTAAAAAAGGTGCTTCAAAAGGTTCTTCGATGCCATAGAAGAACCTTTTGGTTCCATAAAGAACCATTAACATCTGAAGAACCTCAGTTTCAAAAATGGTTCTTCTATGGCATCGCTGTGAAGCACCTTTATTTTTAAGAGTGTAGTGAAAATCTAATATTGTGACAGCCCTAATTTAAAGTAATTATTCATATAATAAATTAATCTTGTTAGTGCAAAAGCCCATGGTATTAATATCATTTAAAGGAACCGTTCTTTGGCTGTTTTCGAAGCTTTGATTATGTTTTATAATGAATGTTCATGTTTCTAGTTACAAAAAACGCTTTATATTTCACATATTTCAAGTCTATTGTTCACCGCTGTCCCTCTTCTCACAAAACAATCAGATTTTTCCGGTTTCTGTAAAGTCCCTCCTTTCAAAACGCTCTGATTGGTAAAGCTGGCCCAGTCTGTCGTGATTGGTTCCCCGCTTAGTGCGTGTGTCTGAAGATGTCCCACCCATACCATATCAGCGAGCTTCCGCTTCTCAGGCTGTTGTGATTGGTCGGCCCCCCTCTCAGTGCACATGTATTCAAAAGCTTTGGCTTTTAGCAATAAACAGTAACAATGGCGTCAACTTCACTTCATCAGTTAAAAACATGCAGATCGATCCAAGTGTAAAGGAGGTCTGCTAGTGCATATGCAAACGTCAATCTTTGTTAGAGATCACAATTTTTTCCCTAATATGGCGAGGGAAATGACACCGGACCGATTGGCGCCAGACCGGTTATATTAACACTAATAACAGAAGCGTTAGTTTTGCCTTTTTATATTGGACCTAAGTTGGATAATAAAACAAGCAGATTGACAAGGAGACATTTGCAAGCAGGACTTCAAAGGACGATTCATAGAAGTGTTTTAGAGGTATGCGCACACACACACAATATCAGTGTATTACACAGAACAGCTTTCAGAGCCGATGTTAAAGTCATGGAAGCTGTTATTTGACTGTTGGTTATCTTAGAATGTGTGTAGCTGAATTCTTATTACCAGCTGTAGGACTGTGATGAAAGTAATTAAGCGCGCAGCTCAGTCAAATATTTACAATCTCTGATAACCAAACACTACTCCAGCGGCTCTTCCTCTTCTCTAAGGAAGGTCTCGCCCCTTTTTTGCGTATTCCTGTGGGCAGAGGTTTTTCAAAAACTCGTATTAGTGACATCATTTATTAGGGCTGTGTATTGGCAAGTGCCTCCCGATACGATACATATCACGATAGATGGGTCACGGTACAATATATTGGTATGTATTTCGATACGATACACATTTGCGATATATTGCAATACTTTAAATAGCTAGAGCTAGAAATACAACATGCTGAGCACCACCGGGGGTTTTCTGTAAGCATAAGTGTAAAAACATCCCTTACCTCTGCAGAGTGGCCATGATGTGCGATGCATGGACCTTTAGATCAGAGGTTTGGGTTCTCAAACTGTGGATTGCGCCCCTCAAGTGGGTAGCACAGGGGAATAAGGTGGCTCACGCAAGTCACTTGGCTGTTGTGGTGCATTACAGTTAAAACAATGAACATGGGCAGTATAAAACCTCTGGTTCATCCGTGCTGTAAATGCGCTGGTGTCACATCCGTGAAAGCACAATAAATGTCATTGTTACTTTTCTTAATAAACTTTTTGTCTAATGCACTGAAGTAGCCAAGTGACTTGTGTCATGACTTGCGAAGCCTACAACAGCATCATTTTATAACTCATTACTCCATGACTTATTTTGAAAACCAAAGCACACCCACACATCAGCTCTGAGAGCTCCAAGCGTTCTTATATTTTTCGCCATGCTCGCTTCCACTTACTTTTGGCCGTATGAATATGACATGATTTAAAAAAATTATCGATAGTAGAGGTATCACTATCGATTAGGGTTGGGAATCGTTTCAATTTTATCGATTCCGATTCCAATTCTGATTCTGCTTATCGATTTCGATTCTTATCGATTCCCAGTTTCGATTCCACAGTTGAAGTAAAACATTTAGATATCAACCTGTATGTTCATTTAGCCTGCTTATTGACTTGTTTGCAATATATATATATATATATATTTATGAGCAGCGTTTTGTGTATATTTACACATAGAAACACACCTTTTCTGATTTATTACAATTTGTATTATCATAGTTGAACTACATCATGGTTAAACTGTAGTTACTATAATGCAACTATGGTTAATTTGTGATTCCTGTGCTTTAATGCAAATTCTATAGCTAAACTATGCTCACTATAGTAAAAAATATCGATAATTTTCATAAGGGCTTTTATTGAGATATCAGCAGATCATGCAACGCATGTACTTTTCTGAAAATATCCACACAGGAATTGATAAGAGGAATTCAAATTTTAATCTCAAGTATCCGATTCCTATTCCTTTCGATTCCGATCCGATTCCTAGCCTTTCGATTCCGATTCCAAATTGGAATTGATTTTCGATTCCCAACCCTACTATCGATACACTATCACTATTAAAAAAAAAATATTGCGATAGTTACATGTATCGATATTTTTGCACAGCCCTATCATTTACCCGGGAAGTAAAGGGCTGTAGTCCGATTCCAGCCGTTCTCTGTAGTCCTTGAAAAGTGAATTCTGTTAATCTCTCGCTTGGCATTAAACTTTGAGCTTCAACATTTTGCAGATATTATTTATGCTCCTACAGCAACATTACACACCAACTAAAGTTTGAAAATCGGCATCACGGAGAATGGACCTTTAATGTCATTAATGTGCATATTATCTTATTTTCAAAGAGTATAAATCAAATATATACAACACAAAATCTAAAGCGCTTGTAGACTGCTGTTGACTTAAAAGACCTTTCCAAAGCATTCAACCTGCAATCTATGTAACTTCACAAAGCATTTACAGTAAAATCCAATCAATGAGAGGAAGCTTGCATGTATGAGCCTGTTTAATGTCTTCTCCCGGGACTCCGGACCGCTCGGAAGCCGAGCACACAACCCCATACGCTTGAGCTGTGGCATTTAGCACAAGAGAACGCCTAAATCTTGTTATGTTGCCTTAATGTGCTTATATATAGTGAGTCCTACTACACCGATGCCAGTCAATTTATGGCTTAAACCAATGACAGTGAATGCAGCGCTGCTCTGCCCCCTGCTGGTACACGGACACACTGCAGGTGGCAGCTGAGGCAGAGAACTCAAAGGCTGGTGCTTTCAAGGTAAGAGACAGAAGTGTTTGCTGTACCTCCACATCCCGGTGAAGCTGTACATGATACTGACACAGCGTGGTAATGCGGGCGAGTCCAATCCGTCCAGCTTGACAAACAGAGACACAGAGCCAAACAAGACCAGATACTTCACGAAGAAAAACTGCACTAAAGCAAGAGCCAACCCACCTGCAGGTGAAAGAGAGAGGGAGACAGGAAATCACTTACACTGTATGACAGTTTTATATTATTGAACAGCTGTGTATGATCTCTAACAGAGACATTTGCCATTTAAACAGTTGAAATAAATGGGATGTTACGCGACAAGCTCCATCTCCTGTTGTGTGTCTGGAATATTTTCTATAAATATCTGTCTGTTAGTATTACAGTTTTTCTCAATGCCAGTTGCTCGGCTGACAGAAAGCATACTGGAGGTGATTTCAATTTTGTCATCTGGGCTCTCAGTCTTTGAGCCAATCATCTGAGTCGTAAGGAAAATGACATCACAACACACAAGCCGTTTATAAGGAATATTCTGAGCTGTTATGTGAAAGGTTAAGGCCCAAAGTCAACTTCCGGTCTGTGTTTGGTTATAATTTAACAATTTATTTTAAATTCAATTAATATATTAATTTATTTGAATATTTTAAAGTATATTAATTATAAAAAAATTCATTAAAACTACTTAAAAGTTATTGATTCTTTGCGGCGATCTATTGGAAGTTAAGTTTGGGCCACATAACGTTTGTTAATGTTGTTGCCGCTGAAACCATCAGTGGGACTTTGGAATTTAGTTGTTTGAATAAATCTTATACATGAAAACTTTTAAATGGTTGTCGATTGAAAAAGGTGCATTTTGTCTCATGAACACTGTGCCAGCAACTGTGCCATGATAATAAATGACCCAATAGTCTATGGTTTCTTTCAGCTCAAATTATGGTTAAAGATGCTAAATTAATTTCACACATTATATTTACATGTGATGTCCTCAACTAGTCTAGCAAAACATTTTGTGGCGTTCTGGATGGTGTTAGAATCAATTCTATACTTCCGTTCTATCATCTCTAGCTATCTCTAGCTTAAACCAACACACTCCCTTTCTCACTCTCTCTGTGGTTCTATGCTGAGGACTGTATCTGTCTTGTCTCATAATCCCACTGGTACGGAGCTAAAAGCTTTCAAATATACACATTTCTGCCGAGAGTCCGTTCTGTATGAAACACAGGCAGAAAGCAGCAATAATGACTCGATGTTCCAGGCTGCTGCTGTACAGACCTCTGCTCCCTTTTGCATAGTCTGTGAATCAACGTTCAGACAGCGAAAATCAGCAACTTCTACAGATCAATAAACAGCAAGGAGTTAGATGAGTGCTGCACATGGAAGAACACAGATCATATTGTGTGTGTGTGTGTTTCAATGTGAACATCTGTGCCTTCTAATAATGTAATAAACACTTCCAGGGCGCAAAACCCAAAATAACACCAGTTATACCCTAACAGCTCGTATCCATTCTGAAAGACACATTCATTTGATTATAATGAAGCAGAATTTGCATATAAACTCTCTCACACACAGACTTACCCAGCGCCCAGGGTGGAAGGACCTCCAGGTAGGTTTCGTTGCCCTGGATGGCGTGCATGTACATGAAGTGGATCATCATTTCAGCTAAACACCACCAGATGCACAAACGCAGGATTCCACCCAACACATACTGCATGGATACTTTACACACCGGCCGCTCTACCTGCAGAGACAGAGAAAAAGAGAGAAAGTTACATCTCTTTCCGCTTTTTAATTTCCTACATAATAAAAACCTTTAAATTTGGGCTTGTTTTATGCTGACTCGAGAGATTTGGCAGTAAGATATATATCAGTACGCAGGTTTCTGCAGTGCATTCTGGGCATTTTTAGGGAACACGCTTTAGTGCACTGCTTAAAGGTTACTACAATGGAACAGCCTTAGAAATGACTGACTCCCTGGGCAGTGTACTTACTACTGAAAAATCAACTGGACTGAGACAGTCCCTGCACCTCTTTATATGAAATGTTTTGAGCGTTTGTCTCCACCTGTTCGCTGAAGTCCTTGTAGGTCATGATGGGTCCATTGTAGAACAGAGGATGATAGAAGCAGTAGGCAGTGAGCTTGGATAACTGTGAAATGAGTGGCTTTAGTCCTTTATTTTGTAGTGGGGGGCGGCGGTGGTTTGGTCCTCCAGCCTCCAGGGGACTCCAGCAAAGCTCCAGACTAAAGCTAATGCAGCGCAAACCACAAACGGCAGTACTGAAGAGCAGAAGGAATTACTGCTCCTCAGAAGTGTACCAGCCACGCTAGAAAAAGAAAAATAACCAAATTAAAACAAAAGGCTAAATATTACATTAAACTAAAGTGCATCATAAAAAGTAAAGAGGCCCTAAAATAAATAATTATTAAATTAAATCATTTTTTGAGTTGATGCTATAGAGGTGGTAAAGTTGTGGTGGCAGATAGATTTCAGGGCAAACTAAATATTAATTTGCCATGGATTCACATTTTCTAAGATAATAAAAATGCCTATGACGTTGAGACATGTAGTTATACAGCACATAATACACAGAGGTATACCTAAAACCAGAAGTTGCTTAAAGCGACAGCCATAATTCAAAATTTTCCTGTGTTTTACTCACCCTCAAGGCATCCTAACTGAAGGTTTTCTTCTTGAAGAATAATGCAGTCGAAGTTATAATACCACTTATCATTTTACGTCGACTTTTTGACCTTTCCAAAGCATTCAACCTGCAATCTGTGCAAAATCTTCCAGCTGCACGTGAACCTGCGGCTTGTTTTTCCGGCAAATGACGCATGCAAGTTCCGGTGACGAACGCGGCATTTTTCTTTTTCAGCCAATAGGACACCGCCTCCTCTGGACGGGAGCTTTCGTCACCTTCATTTAGCGGAAAAACAAGTCTCAGGTTCACGTGCAGCCGGAAGCAAGACATCAACGTTAATAGCGCTGTCAATATGGATATTTCTCTTACACAAATGCATCGATTCGCTTCAGAAGACCTTTGTTAAGACCATGGAGCCGTGTCGAGCAGTTCTTTGATTGACGGATGCACCTTTTGGAGCTTCAAAATGTCGACCCCCATTCACTCCCATTCTACCTCTTGGAAGTAAAATGATACGTGGTATTATAACTTCGACTGCATTATTCTTCAAGAAGAAAACCATATTCAGCTAGGATGCCTTGAGGGTGAGTAAAACATGAGGAAATTTTGATTGGCCCGTGAAATAGCCCTTTAAAGAGATAGTTCACCCAAAAATGAAAATTCTGTCATCATGTACTCATCCTCTTGTCATTTGAAACCTGTATGACTTCTTCTGCAGAACACAAAAGAAGATATTTTGAAGACTGTTGGTAACCTAACAACAGCATTCACGCATTGTATGGATACAAAACCAATGCAATCAATGGGTACTGCCATTGTTCGGTTACCCACATTCTTCAAAAGATCTTTTGTCTTCTGCAGAAGAAAGAAAGTCATACAGGTATGAAATGACAAAATGATGAGTAAATGATGACAGAATTTTCATTTTTGGGTGAACTATCCCTTTAATAAAAGTATACATGTGTGTGCTGTGTTTTGCAGCCCTATTGGCATCAAATTGAATTGCAATAGTAATAGACTATGCACGCAGGGTGATGATGTACATCCGCTAAAATCTCAGCCACTTCCGCTCTCACAGGGCTGAGGTAATTTGTCACCAAGTGATAAGGATATGTTTACAAAAAAAAGGTTCGAATTTCAGTGAAATGATAGCACTACAGCTCAGCATTGTTGAGACGCACATTGAACTGTAATGGTGTAAAGTATTTTACCATAAAAATACTTTTTTTTTTCAAAAGCATCTCTGTTTAACAGCCCAGCAGCGATCTGTGTCTTGGTCTGAACTAAACTAATATGATCTGCTGGGCATGCTCAGAAGAGGACAGTTGGCACCCAGCCGGGAGACGCAGCAGCAGCCACTTTGAAAATCTCATTATCGCTACTCAAAAATAAAGCTATAACCACCTCTAAATTACACTAAATGACAGGGCAGCATTCTGAAATTAGTCACTGGCTAATGCTATTTTCAGTTTGCGTGTCTCTGTGGACACACAGAGACACGCCTGGGTCTTCCTGTAATCTTTAGGCTTTTTCTAAGTGGTTGAGGTAAACAGGGATAACGAAAGAGGCCATTAAAAGTGATTAAAAATCACAACAGATTAAATTACGGTGGTTTGTTTTTGAGCGGGGCATGATAAGACCTGTCTAGCAGTAAATAATAATATAATAAAAGGTTTTGGTCTTCACAATAAATCTTTTTCCGCTGTTAAGCAGATGCATAATGACAGCAGTCAATCAATCATTTAGTTTGCCTGTCAATCAAGTGACTGAGCAGATAAGAATAAGATAACTGACTGAGGTTTTAGGTCATGTTTTCTTTCAGTTGTCTCACACAAGGCATTTCGAAATTACACACATCACCTTCTAACTCTTTTAGTTTGAAAGTCATAAGTTCATAGACTGTTTTGCAATAGGCAGGCGATAGCATACACAGACATAGCGATGCAAATTCTGTAAGTTGTATGACACATATGTCAATTTCCCTGTTTGCACAGGTGAGACTGTGTGGGAGTGTATGAGAGTTTATACATGGCCTGTTCAGTCCGTTTGCATGTGTGTGAAGTGAACAGTGCTGTTTAATCATGCAGGTAAGGTTCAGTCTCATCTCTATTCTCTCTGCGAACCTCTGCAGATGACTCTGAAAGTCCTTGAAACAGCACATATTCAGCTGGAGTTTGGTACCTCACATGGGTAACGGGCATTACTGAACCCACACACATATTTACACACCTGTAAGTCCTGGACGGCACTAATATTGAGTGTGGAGAGCAACAGGAGGCTACAACACCATGACAGGGCGGGGCTACGCATCTGAGCAACAGCCAATGAGATGCTTAAATGCAGCATCAAAAGAACCACACCACGCACTCCCAGAAGCCAGCCGGCCGAGAGCACGCCGTATATCATATAGACTGCCAGTCTGTACTGTAACACAAATGCATGAAACGAAGATATAAACAATTACATTATCCTTTACTCACTAATAATTGGCTGATCACTATGAATTAAGCTTACCTGAGGCAGGTAATGAGCTGTCAGCCTAGATACCATAGCATGGCCAATCAGAGACCAAAGAAGAGACTGCCACGCCCACTCATTCCAAAAACTCCATTCAAAATCTGTGGGGTCCTAAAAAAAGAAAAACACACAGAGAGAAACATACACATACACAATTATTCCAATGGATTATGCTTTTAAAACAAAGAGCACCATCGCGTCTTGGTGTTACATCGGTCAAACGTGTCCTCGCGTGTTTTCTCACCTTCTTAAACCCCCATATAAGGAATCCTCTCTCCAGCTGTACCTCTCTGTCCAGACTTGATTCATGGTCTGTCAATAACACACAGAAAACAGCAGATTTTTAACATTTTTAGTGATCACTGTCTTGGAATTGTAAACTAATGACATCTATTTCACTTACTGTTCAATGTTATTGTATGTACAAGAACAGCTTAGGCATTCCGCATAAAAATAACTCACTTTGTGTCCAAGTCATACACATTTCAATACATCGGTGAGAGTTAATGGTGGCAGAGGTTTTATTTAAACTCTTCCTTTAAAACAAGTCAAATCAAAGGTTCTTGAATTTGGGTTTGGTTTTTGGAAATGGGCCTTTTTGATGTAATACAAGAATAAAAGATCTCTTGCATATTCTCAGGACACCATCATAAACTCATCCTCCCCTGCAATGCAGTGTCAGTTTTGTATTGAATTCTCTGCCCGCCCCTCTCTTTTCTTCTTCCAGTTTCTCAGGATGGACCTCTCATCACCCTGACAGAAGGTTTTCCTGCAGGGTGCACTGGCAGGCAAGGATTCGTCTCACACAAAAAGAGTAGATCACGGGGCCATCTGGTGGTCACAACAAGTTATAACGCAAAGACTGTTAACCACCGGACTGCATGTCTCATGGGCATCTTTGCAGTTTTGTGTAGAGATCAACTAATGTGATTCAATGTGCTTGAAAATCAGAAAATCCAACCTGGCCCAGGAAAAAGGGCTTTAGGTTAGCTGAACTTGATATTTGAGACAGATTGTTTCTCACTTTAAATTCTGCCATGAGCTGTTTCAGATTTGCCATAATTTAATCATTTCACAATGTAAAGCCTTTGAATAAAACCAGATTTCCTTTCCAGTGCAAGTGTTATTGCATTCAGATTTTTTCCAGATTTATTTCCAAACAAAGTTACGAGAGCTGGATATTAAAAGGTAGGATTGAGTTTCGTTGTAGTGCAGTGAGGACAGAAACTTCTGTCTCAAGCTGTAAAACTGCTCACTTGTAATTAATCATTAATGAAAAGACATTGGGAACTGATGATATTTAAGAAGGGCAGGCTTCTCGAAAACTCCTTAAATCGAACTGTAATACTGCAATGCAGGGGGCTCAGTAAATGTAGCTATTAAAAATATATGTATCTATGCAGTCTATTAAATACTTTCAGAATTCTCAGTATAGGTCTGGCTTAGGAACAAACACAGAATGTTAAATGTTTTACTTGCTAATGTTAAAAGGACGGTTCATACAAAAAGAGAATTGTCCCATTACATTTGTACACTCATGTTGTTCCAGACCTTTATGACTGCATATCTGCTAAAACCTTGGAAGGACGATCGCTCAGCACACTGATCTACATGTTTAGCATGTCCATATGGAGTAGATATATTCAAATAGACTGGTCCTTCAAAATGCTGTTTAATTTGACCAGTCTGCATAACACAAAAATGTAATTGGTTTTCATAAAAAAAAGAGTCTTGAAGAGAATACCGAAAGCAATATACAGTATACTGGTGATGCTGCAGACTGCTTTTGCAAATTAATTTTTGCATTTACTCTGAGTGGCATGTTTTGATAGAAAAATATTAAATGGCTTCTGTGGGTTGCCTTTAGCTGACCTGAGATCCTGTCACACCTCAAACTGACAGCACAACCTTTTCATAGCCGAAGTCAGCAGTGACCACGATAACAACGAGTTCTCTTCACACCCTTGAGAAGCCCTTTTTAAACTGAAATGTCATGAAAAAACTGAACTTATTCTGAATAAATGTACTTAAATCACTGAATAAACACGTTTATGACATATTTAGAAATTGTCGAATATACTGCTTCTATGTCGATCTGTCGCATGTTGTGGGGTGTTTGCATAGTGGTTGAAATGACCAAGGATCTCATGATCTCTTGCAAGTGGCAGGTTTCAGTTTTTTCTAGGACACAAGGCAGCTCACCTTTGGAGAACTTGTGCAGCTGGTAGAAGGCATACAGATGGGAAAAGAATGAAAGAATCCAGTAGGCCACCATCTCCAGCCGAGGTAGAGATGTTTGCTGCCACTTAGGAGCCATGAAAGCTGAAGCTGCACTGCAGGTTAAGTGAAGATGAACAGACATAGGTCACCATTACGTAAGCCATCAAACTTCTGAATGGTCAATCATCACTACATGAAAGTGCTCTATATGAAAACTGTAAGGATGTTTTATAGACAACTAAGTTCAGATTTCTTTGTAAGATTAAAGTGATAGTTCACCGAAAAATGAAAATTCTGTCATCATTTCTTTCGCAGAACATAAAATAAGATATTTTGGAAAAAGTTGGTAACCAAACTGCGCTGGCACACTTTTACTTCTATTGTATGGACACAAAACCAATCCTCTTTGCACAAAACCAATGCAAAGAAGAAATATCTTCTTTTGTGTTCTGCCGAAGAGAGAAAGTCATACAGGTTGGAAATGACAAGAGGGTAAGTAAATGATAACAGATTTTTATTTTGGGGTGAACTATACATATAATATATATAGAATATATAATATGAATATACTGTCAAGAGTCCGGTGCAGTTACAAAACCAGTAATTTATATTTTGAACATTCTGAAATGCAAAACCAAATAAGGGAATTTGTTTTTTAAAGATTATTATCTCCGTATTACATATATTATAAACACCATGTTTTACTATATAGACATAGTACACGTCTATACATAAAAAATATGAGAACCTTTTTGTTCTTATGGATCACAATGTTCATTGAAACTCAGCGTCAAATGAGTCAAGACATTTATTTGGCGAAAACCATCAGCCACAACTTTAAACTTCACGTCAAATTCAGTAACGTTAAATGTTCATATGACAATAAACGCTGTATAACGTTCACTAAACAAACCGTGTTACTTACACATAAGCCTAAAAACTCCACTTAAAACGTTACCATGAAGCTTTGCCTTGTGCTTCCCATGGCTTTAACCACACCCCTGACTCCTGATTGGCTAAACCAACGAATACGTATATCGAGTACTTTGAACCATAGATATCAAAACTAGATGCCGCATAAGCATCTGTTTCTATGGGCCGCTCGTGCCACTCACTCGGCGGCCATGTTTGCAATGCCTCTGGGTAGTCAATAGCAAGTCCACAGTCCTATCTACTTGAATGGAGGAAGGCAGATATTTTTAAAATCGCTGGCAAAAATCACAATTAAACAGCATATGTCATATCAATAATTAAACCTCACAAGAACTATACCATAACTTGGGTTTGCTAAGCTTAAACTGTGCTAAAAATAAAAAAATTCGAGATCGCTTCATGCACTGTGCATGCGCACAGGCTGGTAAGCGGCTCACGAGAGCCCCGCCTCAGAGAATCATCAGTCAATACTGATTGACGCTTAGCTCGTTTAACTGAAAGGAGGGACTTCCTTCATTAGAGCGGCCATATTGAGCGTTGCATACCTTCCCATTCATTGTATGGCCGTGGCACATCTTGTTAATATTAATATCTTTGGTTATACGTAGGTCGTCCGCCATATTGGAACGGTGCGAGCCGGTCTGTGTTGCAAAGTCTGCGGCTTTCCAGTGGAATTGGATTACTTTGTAACTTCTGCTCCGGGTTGTTTTATCCAGAGGTTAGGAGTGGAAGGATTTTGTTATATAGCTGTCAATCTTAAAATGATTTTATTTATGGATGTTAAGTTCTGTTATTTGGACTAGGGACGTTAGACTCGTGATGTAGGATTTTAATTCATAGATCTGGCAACCCTGCCAAGCTGTCTGTACAGTGTATGATTATGAAAGCATGTTTGTTGTTGTGTAAACTCAAACACTATATTTCCTACACTAACACATGACAACAACGAAAGAAAGAGTGTCCATTTTGGGGGGAATTAAAATGCACAGCCATGGCTGCGCTGTGTTGTGGCATTCTTGCAAACGGCCAGTGACGTCAGTGGACCGTTCCAAGATGGCGGATGCGTCTACGTGCCTGGAGAGCTTGGATGCGGCATCTAGTTTTGGTATCTATGCTTTTAACCCCATAAGTACCTTAACTTAAACTTACTCTTGGGCAACTGATAGAAGAAATTCAGTGTCTGAGAAGTCTTAAGGTTGCACCTCACAGGTTGCACCTAATGAAAAATAATATGTTGTTAATTCAGCCACTATTAATGTGCGTTGCACTTTATGTAATTTGCTTAAGGAGGCTGTTATTTGATGTAGTTGGAGTGCAGGACGCTCAGCCCCTTGTTTTTGTTTGAGTGTGGCGGCTGGGGGAGAGGAGAAGAGCCCGCTGGTGCAAGTGAGGTTCTCTGGTATAGCCGGGGTCTGTACGGCGTGTGTTGTGGCCGACAGCAGCCCTGAATAAACACCCCTTTGTTCCAGAAGTCGTCTGGTTATTGTCTGAGAACGCTACAATATTTAAAAATAATTTACAATCGTTTTTATTTATATTATATTGATCACATTAGAGAGTCGAAATGGAGTCACGAGAGTCGATTTCTGCCTTGGAGTCGAATCCGATTTAATGAATGCCTCACATTACGTGATAATCTGGACCGAACATCGGACCCGATCGAGGCCATGGATACGATTTTTTCAAAGATTCTCAGGAGGGGAAAATCGGGGTAAAATCTGGCCAAGAATCCTGTAATCTGAACCAGGCCGTGTGTTTAGCATGCAAATAATATGTTTCCGATAACCATAGTTGTATACTAAACTTGCTTTTTGCTGTAGAGAAGTCAGTAAATATGTTGCGTAGCACAAACACACAGTAGGTCGCCGTTTGTTATGGTTAATTTATACATGAGCGCGCATAGACTGAACACATATACGCATGACAAGGTTTATGTGAAGACGATAATGACGTGTTTTCAAAAATGTGCACTTTGGTTTTCAAAAGTTTGCATTTTCAGTCCTCAAAAACGCTAATGTTGTGTAAATGAACAGCCAAAACACATAAAGGTTTCAGTTTATAAACAGCCCTCAAATGTGGTCTACAGCGTTTCCAAAAGTCCCAAGAGAAAATTCTTGTGTAGTGTGGACGCCAGGCGTAACCGTAGAAAACTCTATGCGCTTTAAATGAAAATGGACTTATGTAAACGGCACCTTAGTAGTTGCAGCAGTTAAAGTACTAAACACTCAAACGAAGCACAGAGATTCTGCACTAAAAACGAGATACAACATAATCGCTTGTGTTTAAAATCAGTGATGCAATGTTAGAGGTGTCTTAATCGAAAACAACCTGCAATAACATATCTTAAAATATATAAGTGCAATAGTTTTGTCTCTATATGCACACAGTAACGTTTTATTTTTGTTGTAAAGTATGTTTTATTATAATAATTTAACTAATGGCTGGAATAAACTTGCAGACTTTTAAAATCTGAACAGATTTTTTTTAAACTAGACTTTTTGAAAGTTTCAGACAGAATACACTGCCTGTTTAAATCTGCAGACTGCAGCACAGACTTTCTGCAACAAGTCCAGACTGAAAATCTGGGCAAAATCTGAGCAAAACTCTTGTAGTGTATTTTAGGCATAGTCCTGGTTTAAAATAATCCCTGTTTAGCATAGCCTATGTTGATGTCTTAATATTGTTACATACGTTTAAATATAACCTTGTAATTTATAAAACAATTTAATATAACTATGCATCATTGACGTGTGTTCACTTTATTATTTATACTCACTTATATATTTTTGAGAGACATTTACTTTTGCACTTTAATAGTTACACCTTAATATTTTTAAGAACAAGTAGTATCTTTTCACTTATTATACCTATTCTACGTGTGTTCAGTATGTGTTCTTTTTTATTTTTCTTCTTGTACAGCTGCTTTGATGCAATGCAAATTGTAAAAAAAAACTCCATTCAATATCTGTGGGATCGTAAAAAAGAAAAACACACAGTAACATGCAGACATACACAATTAATCAAATAGATTATGCTTTTAAAACAAAGAGCTTGGGGATACGTCAGTCAAACGTGTCCTCACGTGTTTTCTCACCTTCTTAAACCCCCATATAAGGAATCCACTCTGTACCTCTCTGTCCAGACTGGCAATTCCATGCAAATGTCAGTTTTCGTGTATTAAAGTCAGATGTCAAAATTTGGTGGTTTAAATTTCCCTGTGAAGGTTTTAAAGCTTTTTTAGGTGTTTTAAAGCAGTTTTATTTAGTCAGGTAAGTGAATTGTATACAGAATTGTCACAAACATTAAGTAAATATGTTATGTTCTGTAAAGATACATCCATTCTCCATTTGTTGGATATTATTGCTTAAGGTTTGTGCATTTTCATTAAAACAAACCTACAAATCTAGTCCTTTTTAGTCACATCCATAACACATTAATTTGTCCTTCTTTTAAGATAGAAAACTTGTGCATGTTTTTCTGATGTCTGGACTCTATCATCAGACATTCATTAAAATATAAAAAGATGGTTCCATATACTGGTAATGAATACATTCTCTGAGAATTTATCTTTCAATTTTGACTGAAAATGTCACATTCATAACGCTGGAATTTTCCATTACACAAACATTTCAACTCAGATTCACATCTTATCTTTTAAGTAACCATGGTGATTTTAGTCAGCATCTCTTTAAACTTGGCAGATCTTAACTTAGTATTAGAACTTAGGAACAGTTCGCTCAAAAATAAAATTTTGACAGAGCACACAAAAGAAGATATTTTGAGACATGGCTTGATGGTTTTATGTTTATACATTGGAAGTCAACAGATGCCAATTTTGTTTGGTTACCAATGTTCTTTTTGTGTTTTGGAATGACGTGAGAGTGAGTAAATGATTAAATAAAAGGACATTTTACCCAAAAATTAAAATTAAGACGTTTCTGTCATACTGGCCCTGATCCCCAAAAACTATACAACTCATAAACACCATCCAAAATTTTTCAACAATATTAGTGATCAGACTGATCAATCACTAATGACATATATTTCACATACGGTTCGATGTTATTATATGTAAAAGAACAGCTTAGGCTTTCTGCATTAAAAAAACAACTCATATTGTGTTCCATAGAAAAAGGCAAGTCCTCCTCTGCAATGCAGTGTCAGTTTAGTATTGTTTTCTCTGCCTGCAGAAGTGAGATCACAGGGCCATCTGGTGGTCACACTAAGCTATGACAAAAGACTGCTAACCACCGCATGTCTCATGGGCATCTTTGCTGATACATGGAGTCATGTTTTGTGTACGATTTACTAAAGACTGGATCACACTACAAGACGTTTGCTTAGATTTTGCCCAGGTTTACAGTCTGGAGTTGTTGCAGAAAGTCTGTGCCTGTCTGCAGTCTGCAGATTTTATTACGTATTGTGATGCACAGTAAACGTTCAAAAAGTCTGAAAGTGTGTGATGTCTAGTTTTTTTAATCTGTTCAGATTTTAAAAGTGTGATCCAGCCTTAATGTGATTCAATGTGCTTCTAGTATCTGACCTGGCCCAGCCAGAAGGGCTTTAGGTTAGCTGAATGTGATACGTTAGACAGATGCTTTAAATGTTGTCATGAGATATCTCAGATTCACCATAATTTAATTATTTTACCATGCAAAAACTTTGAATAAAACAAGCTTTCTTTTCCAGTGCAAGTGTAATTCCATTCAGAAGATTTATTCAAATGCAGTTTATTAAAATGGACTGGTGTTTCAAAAATGCTACTTAATTCAACCAGAATGTGTATGATGTCTACATTACACAAACATGTCATTCATTTTACTGGTTTTACAAGTGAATAATAAATGTCATATTTAGAAATGGTCAGAAAATACTAGTTATGTCTATCTGAAGCAGTTGTGTGGTGCTTGTATATAGTGGGTATGGTGAAATAACCAATGATCCTATGATCTCTTTCAACTTGCAGCTTTCAGATTTTTTTTTGTAGGACAAAAGCCAGCTCACCTTTGGAGAACTTGTGGAGCTAGCTAGTCTTAGGTGGGAGAAAAAATGAAAGAATCCAGTAGGCTAGTAGGCCATCATCTCCAACCGAGGTACAGGTGTTTGCTGCCACTTAGGAGCGATTCTGAAATGGGAGGAGAATTTGTTCCGCATTACATATTATTATAAACATGATTTGATAACGACTAAGAGTTTAATTGCCCCTCACTATGTCGTCCACTAGGGGGCAGAAGACGTAGTGGAACAACCTTTAGGGACGCAACGTGTTAACATGTCGCATTAGCAGAGCGTTGAAGAAAAAAATTGAGTAAACATGTTTGATGTAAACAGTTAAAAGCAAGTTTCCTACTTTAACTCTAATAATATACATTTTTTTAAAAGGGCTTAAACGAGGCATTTTCTTTTATACAAACTAGTCAACGTGCAAAGAAAAGAATGTTTACGCCTCTTAAGTTTGAGCTTCAAAAATACTTTTAAGTACATTAAAATAAACAACCTATGATTTAATGGCTGTCTGAAAGACAACAACAGTACATTATTGTGTAACATCCAAAATTCCCACTCATAAGGATATTGCATTGTAACATTGTGAAAGCCAGAACATCAGTGATTCATGACTCGGTGCTGAATAGTAGAACTTTAAGGGGCGGTTTGTCTGAAGTGTCCTGGAGCGAGTGTTCTAGCTCTTTGTCAGCAACTCTCCTCCTCCTCCTCCCTTTCTTCAGAGCAACAGTCACGGTCTGAGAAACTTGAGCAAACTTCACTCCAGCACCGTGAGTCTGGGCGAAAAATGGCTGGACGCGTGAGCAGAAGTTTGCTGAATTATTTGTCCAGGGGAAACATATTCAGGGACAAAAAATGTCTGCGTAAAAGTGTTATATTTATCTCACAGTGCCACGCGAGATCTCTGTCCTGCGCCGTTCAGCCGGACCTCAGCTCGTATCTCACGGGAAAGACACGCGCAGAAATATACGAGCTGTCAGTTAAAGACCCCGAAACTTTCTGGGGATCCATCGCCAAGGAAAGGCTGACCTGGACCAAACATTTCGACCAAGTGAAGGACTGCGATCTGTCGAGCGGGAAAATCAACTGGTTCCCTGGGGGCCAACTGAACGTTTCTGGTAATGCGTTTTACACGTTACTGGTTTGTATGATCGCATAAACTTTACATAAACGCTCAGTTCTAGCTTTAAGAATAAAAACTGCGTATTCTACATTTTATACATTTTTTTTGTAATATTATATACATGCATAAAGAGCATTTCTCACAAACAACAATAAATACACTAACAAATTTCCTTTTAAATTGATTGACAGTGAACTGTTTGGATGTACACGTGGCAGAAGATCCAAACAGAGTGGCATTAATATGGGAAAGAGATGAACCTGGCACAGAAGTAAGGATCACCTACAGGTAGGTTTAAAGCTCCTGAGAACATCACATGTGGCTCCTATCATCACCCGTAACCCACAGGGACACTGGGATAGGCAGTAAACATAATGGTATGAAAGCATGCCAATGGGCAAACAAGACATTACATCAGATGTGGTAACTCACAGCAGTTGTAACTATTTTTTATTATTATTGTAGGCTTTTTACATATTCTCTTCTTAACACAGTGCTATGAACAGTTAAAAGTAAAATGATTAAACCATGAAAGTATCCGACCATTTTCATGAACAAATTTAGGGGAATGTTTCAGCTTTATTTTCACAGATTTGTTTTTTTTTATTGATTGAAGAAGACACAACGCCTCAATGTGTGTGAAATCAAAACCATGCACTTCTGAAGAGTTTGGGGAGAGTTCCCTCTGTGACAAAAAGGGCTGCACATACAAGACAACCCCCTTTTTGATAGAGAACAAAGGCAGGTTTTGAGGGTTCTTGTGCTGGATTGTGTCTTCTAACTTGCTCAGAATTTTACTGGCTGCGTTTCAGATCACTGCTGTTCATAGTAGGTTTAATGTTTACAGAATCTACTGCTCGAAGCCTGCTCACGTGTTCTCAGGTTTTCCCACAATACAACAGTCAGCAGTCATTCAACCTAGTCTGTGTGTTGAACCTGAACAAATGCTCAAGATTGTAGCAGTCAGGTTACAAAATCATGTTCACTGTAAAGACAGCAGAGAACTACACGTACCCAACTCTATTTCCTGTTTCTGAGGGTAAACAGGAAGTTAGAACACATTGACACACATTAGTTATGAAAGTGAAAGTGTTTGATCCCTGATCTCACTACAGTATGGAGGTGAAAAATGACCATAGTAGGAAAAATGACTTTATTTTTTTTTGTTCTGTTAAACACAAAAGAAGATATTTCGAAGAATGTGAAGGAGAGCAAACAGTTCTGAGGCACTGTTGACTACCTTTGTCTTTTTTCCTACTATGGTAGGCAATGGGGTCCAAGAACTGTTTGGTTACAAGCATTCGTCCAAATATCTTTCTCTGTGTTCAACCAAACAAAGGAATTTATACAGATTTGGAACTAGAGAGTGAGTGATTCATGACAGAATTGGCATTTTTGTGTCAACTATCCCTTTAAGCTTACAGCACTTGAACCACTTCAATCATCACAGATTTACTCCTGTCTTTTGTATTAATAAAATAAAACTGCATTTTATTACTAAATCCGACAATCTGATCTCTGCTACATCTCAGGGAACTTCTAGAAATGACCTGTCGCCTTGCCAACACATTAAAGGGTCATGGAGTCCAGAGAGGCGATCGTGTGGCCATCTACATGCCCGTGTCTCCTATGGCAGTGGCGGCCATGTTGGCCTGTGCCCGTATCGGTGCTGTACATACTGTGGTGTTTGCAGGGTTCAGCTCAGATGCTCTGGCTGGCAGAATTCAGGATGGTGAGTCAGATATTGTTGTCCTTGTACTGTGTGTCTCAGCAGCCGACACAATGTATATATATATATAAAAACACAACAATATGACTATGATGACATTTTTGCAGTATGGAAGATATTGTTTTAACAGTTTAACAGTAACTTGAGGTCATTTGGAATTTTTTAATCCATTGGGAATTGAGCACCTTAACTGGTATCTGTATGTCAGGTGTTAGAGGAGAGGGGTAGAAAAATAGAAGGTGATGTCAGCCAGACATACATTTTATTTTTCTTTTGCACATTAATCCCAGAAACATGATTTTAGAAAGTAAATTCAAAGACCCATTCTGATTTCATGACTTATAACCGGATTAAAGTCCTTTGCCAATTGTCACCCTCTAGTAAAGCTATTCTGCATACTTTCCAGGAAATGTTGAGCTCTAACTGAAAAGTAAGGTGTGTTTCCAGCATGTGACTGTTTTGTACACACCACATGTGTCTGTGTGTGTTTGTCTGGGCGCAGATAAGTTTAAAAGGGCGTTTGTTCTCAGACAGGCCTGCGTGTTCTTATCTTATTGAATGAAACAGAAACATAGCAGATGTTTTAGTCTGATCTTATTTGCTGCAATGTTAGAGAAAAAAAGATCCAGTTACAACAGAGATTGGAGGTCCAGCTGAAGATATAGCAAGCACATGGATACATCTTTCAAATTAAACAAAAGGTTATTGTATAAAGCTATTGGCAGGACTGTGTTTGTTTCATTGTTCTGTCTTTTCCACACACAGCCCAGTGCAAATTTGTGATCACGTGCAACCAAGGCGTGAGGGGTGGACGGTTCTTCGATCTCAAGTCCACAGTGGATACAGCAGTGAAGAGCTGTCCGTCTATACAGCATGTGTTTGTGGCCCAGAGGACCAACAATAGTGTGCCAATGGGCAAACAAGACATTCCATTAGATGAGGTAACTCGCAGCAGTTGGAGGAACACTTGCAACTATTTTTTTGTTATTGTAGGCTTTTTACATATTCTCTTCTTAACACAGTGCTATGAACAGTTAAAAGTACAATTATTAAACCATGAAAGTATCCGACCATTTTCATGAACAAAGGGGAATGTTTCAGCTTAATTTTCACAGATTTGTTTTTTATTGATTGAAGAAGACACAATGCCTCAATGTGTGATGTTGATCTCACAGTTTGTACAAAGACAGGACTGTTCTAGTCAAGGATTAGTCACAGGGTATATTTAGCCAGTTCCGGGAGATGTTGCGAAAGCACTGGGCACCACAGTTGTCCAGACCTCTGTAAACTCAAAAAGCTGTTATGGGCTCCAGGGCCTTTTTATGTTTTTTACTGTGGTTGACCTGGTGTGTAACGTTAGCTTGTTTATCTTGTTAGCATGTTTGTGATGAAAAACAGTATTGCCTCCTTCAGTATTCACTACGGCAAAACAAGCAGAATGTAGACTATATAAAGTGCTGTGTCATAACAGTGTGGATGAAATCAAAACCATAACAATTACAATTCGAAGGGGCTAGCTAAAGCCTCCACCTAGTGTCAGTGTGACGACAAACTTTCCCTGATAGCATGCAGACATCTATTTGAAAAATTAGAATGTGACTATGGCATAAAACAGACTTGCATAAACAGACAGAGCATACACTGCAAATTGGTACAGCACGTGAGTGCTGCTGACCAGTATCTAAATCTAAATTCTCTCATCTGTTGTCTGTTTCAGGTCATGGCAGGAGAATCATCAGTATGTGCTCCAGAACCCATGGACAGTGAGGAGATGTTGTTTATGCTCTATACCTCGGGCAGCACGGGTAAACCGAAGGGCATTGTGCACACGCAGGCTGGTTATCTGCTGTACGCATCGTTCACGCATCAGGTGTGTCATTACCACCATGTTTCTGTGCTCATACTCCTGCTGTGCCTTAAAATAACAACTCTGAACAAAGTTTTACAAGTAAAATAATAGCCTGAATGGTCACCATGGTATTTATATGGTACTGCAATCCATGTCCACAGTACTTTTTTGTGCTAATTATTGAATAACAGGAAAATAAACACAGACGCTTTATTATAGTTAAACTTCCTGAAAATTGTATCAGGTTCATTTGGCCCACATTACAGCATCTTATGGTCTACTGTGTTAACATTTATTAGTAAACATATCTTTACTTTTAGGGTCATGCGCAATTTTAAGGATTATCATATTGATTGTTTTAATGCCCCTTGGACAAATAAGGCGCCTGTAATCTGCTTCTTTTTAGTTTCCTTTATTTATATCTAATATTTGTTTACAATTACAGACAACTACCTAACTCAAGCACATTTTCATCAGTCGTTTTTTCATTCAGCGTATTTGTCCAGTGGTGTAACCGAGATGCACACATGTCTGTCGTTGTAGTATGTGTTCGACTACACACCAGGAGATGTGTTCGGCTGTGTCGCCGACATCGGTTGGATTACAGGCCACAGTTACGTAGTGTACGGGCCGCTGTGTAACGGAGCCACATCTGTTCTGTTTGAGAGTACACCTGTGTACCCTGATCCAGGTGAGATATGAAGACACAACACTAATGATTTTATGTCTTATTTGGTGTCAGTTATTCTGTTGTTTTTTGGGTGTGAGAAATAATATACATTTATATTCCCAAAATTCATGCTATGGACTGTAAACTAAAAATAACAGTAAAATAACAGTAGTCTGTAACGTAATGATATCTATGAAATCTGTGGTGACCTTCTCTAGATCAGTTTAGAAGGTGTTTCTGCCCTCCCACTTCTTCATAGCAAAGGAAACTCTTCTGTGAACTCATCTTATGACACATTAACCTGCTCAGTGATTCTTATCTGCTTTTATTGTGTTGAATTGGCTCGTGACATATGACCTCTGTTAAATGCATTTAAATGGAAATCAGCTCTTATGAGCGGCCGTAAAGCAACCTACTCTATACAAAGTGACCTCTACAGATCGTAAACATTCCTCTGCTGATTTCACTAAACCTGCTTTTATATGCTTGTGGGTGTCAGTAATGGCAGGTTTCATTAGACGTCATTAGAGCCTTTTTACACACACAAAAGCAAACATGATGAACATCAGCTTTGAGTTCATAATATTAGCATTCGTTCTTTCTTTTAATTTAAAGGGGTTAGTTCACCTAAAATTCTGCCATCATTTACTTACATTCTAGTTCTGTATAATCTGTATACATTTCTTTGTTCTGATGAACACAGAAAGATATTTGGAAGAATGCTTTGTAACCAAATAGGTCTTGCCACCATTGACTACTATAGTAGGAAAAATTACTTTATCATTTTTATTGATCTGTTGAACACAAAAGAAGATATTTTGAAGAATGTAGGAACACAAACAGTTCTGGGACACTTTTGACTACCATTGTCATTTTTCCTACTATGGTAGTCAATGGGGTCCAAGAACTGTTTGGCTACAAGCATTTGTCGAAATATCTTTCTCAAACAAAGAAATGTATACAGATTTGGAACAAGTAATTCATGACAGAATTTTCATTTTTGGGTGAACTATCCCTTTAAGTGTGCTTTATTGACATGACAAAGTCAATACTCATATAAAACATAGCATGTATATAAACAAATAGAAAACCATAATGTAGAAAGTATGATGTATGTTGTGCAAACTAGAAGAGAATTAGTAATATGGAAATATATAAAACATAAATAAAGTACAGTTAAAACAAAGATTTACAAAAACAAAATCTCTCTCTCATTAAAATTGTCATGTAATTTTCTCAGGTCGTTACTGGGAGACTGTTGAGAGGTTACAAATAAACCAGTTTTATGGAGCTCCTACTGCCATTAGATTACTCCTGAAATACGATGAAAGTTGGGTGAAGAAGTATGACAGATCATCACTGAAGACACTTGGATCTGGTGAGGCTCGATATTCTACTTTGAATCTAACAATACAACGTTTTTTTTGACTTGGCGACATTAGCTAAGTGCAGAAGGAACAGAAGCTTAGTGCAGAAGATTAAATGTGTATAATAAGTGTGTGTCATCAATTGACACACATGTTGTGGGACAGTTTATTGCCACGCCAAATGGGAAACTGACCATACTGATGGAAAACTTAACAGTTCATGGGTCATTTGAATACATATATAATTTTGTATAAATAAATAATAACCATCAGAAATTGTTATAGGGCCAACTAGATACACTCCTGAAAGAGTCTGGTCTTTGTAAGACAGTTCATCCACAGTTAAAGTTCAGTCTGCTGAGAAACTGAGTGATTTTTAATGAGTTTAGGCAGCCAGTGTAGCAGAGCTCTGTGCCAAAACATTAAAGACACTACATTGTGTGTAGGGCTGTGCAAAAATATCGATACATGTAACTATCGCAATATTTTTTTTTTCAATACTGTATCGATAGTGACACCTCTACTATCGATAATTAAAAAAAATCATGTCACATACATACGGCCAAAAGTAAGTAGAAGCGAGCATGGCGAAAAATATAAGAACGCTTGGAGCTCTCAGCTGATGTGTGGGTGTGCTTTGGTTATAAAAACAAGTAATGGAGTAATGAGTTATATAAAATGATGCTGTTTGTAGGCTTCGCAAGTCATGACACAAGTCACTTGGCTACTGCAGTGCATTAGACAAAAAGTTTATTAAGAAAAGTTACAATGACATTTATTGTGCTTTCACGTATGTGACACCTGCTCATTTACAGCACGGATGAACCAGAGGTTTTATACTGCCCATGTTCATTGTTTTAACTGTATGCACCACAACAGCCAAGTGACTTGCGTGATCCACCTTATTCCCCTGTGCTACCCACTTGAGGGGCGCAATCCACAGTTTGGGAACCCAAACCTCTGATCTAAAGGTCCATGCATCGCACATCATGGCCACTGCAGAGGTAAGGGATGTTTTTACACTTATTCTTACAGAAAACCCCCGGTGGTGCTCAGCATGTTGTATTTCTAGCTCTACTTTTTACATTTCCTATTTAAAGTATTGCAACATATCGCAAATGTGTATCGTATCGAAATACATATCAATATATTGTATCGTGACCCATCTATTGTGATATGTATCGTATCAGGAGGCACTTGCCAATACACAGCCCTAATTGTGTGTTCATCCATCTGGGTCGTGTTGGCCTCTCATACACCTGCCAGTACCATTTGAAGTCCTGAGATTAACATTTTTGCAAGTACTGATTTTGTAGATGAATTTGTCGAAGTAAAAGATGTAGTGAATGTCTGATGTGATCACAGTTGGAGAGCCCATTAATCACGAGGCGTGGGAATGGTTCTATAATGTGGTCGGAGAAGGTCGATGCCCTCTGGTGGACACATGGTGGCAGACAGGTAAAAATAAATCAAGTCGGCATGTGACTGGCAAATGCTGTGTGTCTGTTCTTGGTAAACAGTGATCTTGTCTGGGAGTCTTAAGGGTAGTTGTGTTTATACAGAGACTGGCGGTGTGTGTATCGCTCCACTCCCAGCTGAACCTGGAGCAGAGATCTGCCCTTCCATGGCTATGAGACCCTTTTTTGGCATTCAACCGGCACTGATGGGAGACAAGGTATTAACATTTCTTTGTTACAGGTTTAACGCCCTGCTCATTGGCAGTGTTGGATGTGTAGGCGTTGTTGACACTGAACATAAATCAGATTTGGATTTCTAATCATCCTATAGACCAGGGGTTCCCAAACTTTTCAGCCCGCGACCCCCACTTTGGGAACCCCTGCTATAGACTGACTGTCCATGTTGTCATTATATGTAATATATTTACACTCGTTGCTATAGTAACAAATATCTGTAGTATGGAGAGAGATAATTCGCTAGTTGCACAAGATGGTGCCGGTGAGCTTTTGGGACACCAGAGTCGGCAGAGTAATTTCTGGTCGTATAACACTGTATGGGGAAAAAGAGAGGATTTTTGGCTGGCAAATATGGATGTTTTTCAGACAAAAAAGAAGAAATTAATATATAAGCAATATGACAGATCCTCTTTACATTGCTGAGCACTTCCTTAAGCCAAAACAACTCGATAGTGTTATACGACCGGAAATTAGTCTGCGGACTCTGGCGTCGCAAAAGCTCACCGGTGCCATCTTGTGCAACTAGCCCATTGACAACTAAAATGATTGATTGATTGAACTTAATCAATGTTCTGTTGCTAACAGGGACAGATAATAACAGGAAATGATGTCAATGGAGCTCTGTGCATTAGCCAACCATGGCCTGGAATGGCCAGAACCATATTTGGAGACCACCAGAGATTCGTGGATGCATATTTTAAACCATATCCAGGTGAGTAAAACCCCTGGGGCTCTTGGCATTGAAGGGAAAAGTTGGTAGGCTTTTAGTTGAATTATTGAAGCGTTCTTTCTTACTTTCCCTTCAAAGCCAAGGGTATGAAAGGAATTTTTTAAAGTCTGAGCTGAGAGTTGAAAATAACCTGTTCAGATTCCAACTGGGCTATTATTGTTGTTTTAAAGGTTCGTTTTACTTCTTTAAAAATCAGATTTTTTCCCATTTTTTCACCACAGTTTCGTTAAGGTTATCCATAGTTTGAAATTATAGGTTTACATTGAAGTGATAAGGGATTAATAAAGTGTTAATGGATGTCGATCCGTAGGTCATTATTTTACTGGTGATGGGGCTCATCGAACAGAAGATGGTTACTACCAGATCACAGGACGGATGGATGATGTCATTAATATCAGTGGGCATCGGCTGGGCACCGCTGAGATAGAGGACTCGCTGGTAAATCTCAGTGCTTCTATATCATACACGTATATCAGTATTTTTGACGTGCAACTCAGTTATAGTTTTAGTCCAGAGATTTTAGCAAATATATATTTTGTGTGTCTCTGGTATTAGGATGAACATCCAGATGTTCCTGAGACTGCAGTGATTGGAATTTCTCATGAGATCAAAGGAGAAGGTGAGAGCCCTGACATTCCAAAGATTTGTTCTTCATCTCACCTTTTTTTTCATTCATGAGCCATCTGGAATGCCCCTTGCAAGCAGAGACCTTTTGACCTGATTCACAGTGCTTTGAATTCCCTTTCGGCCATTGCGAAAACAACGTAAAAAATTAATACTTTCCTGTAGCCCAGTGGTTAGAACATGGTGTTAGCAACGCCAAGGTCATGGGTTTGATCCCAGGGATTGCACATACTTAGAAACAAATGTATAGTATAATGCAATGTAAGTCGCTTTGGATGAAAGCGTCTGCCAAATGCAGAAATGTAAATGAAATTGATTTTTCTCTGTTTACATAGATTTTATTAACTATAACGTAGTACAATTTCTGCATTTTCTTTCTTTATTCACCAGTTCCATTTGCGTTTGTGGTTTTGAAAGAAACCGCAACTGAGAACCAACAGTCTGTTGTGGACGAGCTGAGACGCCTAGTGGCTTCTAAAATTGCCAAATATGCCGTTCCTGAGCACTTTCTGGTAAATCAAGTTGCTAACATGTCTCCTTCTTTTGAAGTAGATGATTAATTCTGATAGATTTGTATATAAAGCATTTACAAAAGAGGAATTATACTGATCACACAACAGTTTTACAATGTTTGTGTAAGAATCTGTCTTGTCTATCTATTACTGTCTGTGGATCTGTTACACAGATGGCTTACTGTATATAGGGATTTATTTGTTTTGTCAGCTGTGAAAAACATCTCTGCTCTTCTTTAAGGTTGTGAAACGTCTACCTAAAACACGGTCTGGAAAAATAATGAGGAGAATTTTACGCAAGATCGCCATGAATGACACAAGCAACCTTGGAGACGTGTCGACGCTGGACGACCCTTCAGTTGTTTCAGAGATTGTTGAGGCCCACGAGCACTACAGAAGTCATGCAACTAACAAGTGAAAAATGAACTGTTGGGACATTTCGTTCTGGTCACGTGAAATAAACACAGTATTAGGTCACCTGGCGGAAATGAAATTCAACAGAGGTTTAGTTCGAGGAACTATGAATACATAACTGTGATCACAGAGATTTTTAAAGTAATTAAGTAGCATAAAGTGTTCAAACTATAAACCTTGCACGTGAAATCCATCTGAAGTACAAGTTGGTCCTTTTGTCTGACAATGTTTTAAGATGACAAGTGGGTTTGTTCAGTTTGCACACACATCTTTGCAATCATTAAGCATTTTGCAGAGTGTTGTTCTTGTATCAAGAGATGGGGTGACTGTTGAAATTTACTCGGAAGCATCAGCTTTTGTAAGAGATGATTTCAGATGATCCAGATCACCTCTCTGTCTGAATCTTGTAAGCCTCTTACGTTTTAAGCCTTTACTTTCTTATGTTTGACAACTGTCATTGACTGTGATTAATTTTCAATCAGAACTCAAATTTATGGTAAATCACGTGTTTATAAAATGAATGTCTAATGCATTCCAATTTATATTCAGTATTTCAGATGTTCGTCATGAAAACAAAACATTTATTTTGAGCATTAAAATGTTTTTTTTTAAATATAAATCGTGCTTTGTGTTATTACTTAACTAGACACTAATGCCATGCATTTAGTTAAAAGATTTAGCCTTAAAGTGTACATCCAGGTAAACAGAAATTAATATATAGTCCAGCAGCTTTATAATGTTGTTGTGGGGCGGTTTCCAGGACAGGGATTAGATGCCAGGACTAGGTCTTAGTTAAATTAGGACATTTGAGTAGTTTTTACTACCGTGCCTTACAAAAAACATTACTTGTGTGCATTTTGAGACAACATCATGGCACAGATGTATTTTAATGTCAGTGCAAGTGGTTTTCAGTTTAGACGCCTCTAACATTTATTTTAGTCAAGGACTAGTCTTAAAGGGATACGTCACCCAATAATGAAAATTCTGTCATCATTTACTGTATAAATTTCTTTGTTCTGATGAACACAGAGAAAGATATTTGGAAGAATATGCTTACAATCAGACAGATTTTGACTACCATGGTAGGAAAAAATGCTTTGTCCTTTTTTTGTTCTGTTCTGTTGTGTACAAAAGAAGACATTTTGAAGAATGTAGGACAGCAAACAGTTCTGGGGCATTTTTGACTACCATTGCATTTTTTCCTACTATGGTAGTCAATGGGGGGCAAAATCTGTCTGGTTATAAGCATTCTTCCAAATATCTTTCTCTATGTTCATCAGAACAAAGAAATTTATATAGATTTGGAACAACTCGAAGGTGAGTAAATGAGTAAAAAAATCATTTTTGGGTGAAGTATCCCTTTAAGCCCTTTTCGGGAAACTGCCCCGTAATGTTTAAAAATATATTGTGTGCGTTTGCTTCATTGTCGCCATCTCCTGGTAAGAGAGGGAATGTTGTACAGTGTCCCACTGTGGGAAAAATGTACATAAATGTGCGGTAGGTCACTTAAATATCCTTGTATCATTTTTTGTGATATAGTGGCTTACTGAGAAGGTTTAGAAGTTGGAGTGGATTTATTTTGCTACGTCGACATGTGCTTGAAGATGACGTCATCCACAACTTCGCAAAATACGTAGTTCGTCTTGCACAAGCAACAAGAGGTAGGCAATTTCCTATTTCTCCTTAGACAATAAAACAACAGATAAGTGGCAGAATGAGAAACACGCGTGTATTTAAATACTTATGTGAATGCTTAGTAATATCACTTGTTGCATTTATATATTGGCTGATTTTAACAGCAGACATTCTGTGAAGTTTTGACACGATTGAATAGCTTTTCGCATTCTACATGTGCTGTGGACGTTTGAGAGGTAAACAGAAAACAGGAATGGCATTTGTACTTTTTTGCATTATATTTTGACCAATTAACATTTTTGGAAGAACCAAAAGAAATTATAAAGTGGTTCAAAAACAAGTCGCCGAATACCATGACTTCTTTTTGTTTAATTCACAAGTGTGTGAAAGCATAACGACGAACAGTGAACTCTGCTGTACAAAACTGTTCATGTCCAACTATCAACACCTATCCGAATTCACAACCTATCCAAGTCCCGCCCGCCACCTTCCGGTGTCGTCCAATCCGAGGGCGCCTTCTTTTTTATGTCCTCCAATCCGAAACACGTTTCCTGCATGTCCTATGAGTGCGCGCACCTCTGATTGGTTGACCTGCGTTCAGACGTGACGCCAGACTTTACGCCGACGTTGGGGCCGGAGAAGGAGGGGCGACTAATGGCGCATCGCAGCCCGACTGATCCAGATCGCCACAAATAAACAACAGCAGCCCTTTACGATCGTGTCCGATTCGTGCGCCCAAAGGTCGCGCCGTGCCGTAGCCGTGCTTTGCGCGTTTGCTCATTGAGCAGGTAGGCTGGTTTGTTTTTAGCGGCTGCTCGGAGCGCAGAGGCCCAGAGGAAAGACGGCGGATCGGTGAGTGTGCAAACAAACACGAGCGCTTCTGACCCTCACACGCAGATCGTTCGTGCGCTTTAAACCCCCGATCACAGTTAAATACCTTTAAACCGGGAGCCTGGCTTTCATTTAACAGTCTGAATTCTTAAGAACGGCGATTGAATCCATAGAGAAGCTGCCGGGGTCAGCGATTCCCATCTGTTGTGCATGAAGCTGCGCTCTACTCTGTGCAAATGTGCGTAAAAGCAGCGTTATTAAAGAGACAGCAGTGTTTACTATTTTGGTTTTGCAGCTAAAGTTATTACACCTAAGACTGCAGTTTCATGGCTAACATAGAGCCAGAAATCTCTTAAGTGAACAAATGTTTCTGTTCTTGATGGAAAGGAGTCCAATCGGATCCTTCTTACAACATCATGTGTTTAAAACAGGAAGTTGTATTTCAGAACTATGTCCCTGTTTCTTTTTCAGGTTATCTTCGGTTAATATGATATGAATAAGCTTTTCATTGCCTTTCAAGTTCCATTGTTGCAATTGTTAACAAAGAGATGTGTCAACCATAAATATTAGGGTTGCTCTTTTCTTCAGAGATCTTGACATTGCTTCTATTTTTCCTGCCCCGTGTTCTGATTTCCTAGAGAATATGTAACAAGTGTCAAAATGACGTCCAGATTCAGTAAAACTTACACTCGGAAGGGAGGAGAGGCCAGCTCGAAGTTCGACGAGGTGTTCTCCAATAAAAAGGCTACTCTCAGCACCAAATGGGGAGAGACCACCTATAAAGCCCAACTGGGGGTCAAACGGCCCTCGTTCAAGCCGGAGGTTCCAGAGCTGACCAAACGGCCTCGATTCGACGATGACGACAGCTCAGAAGACCCGTTCGGCTTTGACAGCGATGACGAGTCCAAAACCATCACGTCCAGAGGTACACCTCAGTCTGAGGCGGGCTCGGTTGCAGCAGGGTCTGAGAACGAGCAGTCTAGACCCCAAACAGCAGTGGCCAGGGAGGGCACGTCCACTTTGGTGAGCGGCACCAACGTCAGCAGAGGTGTCATTGCACATGATAGCTCAGGTAAACAAGCTTTATTTGATCTGTAATGCCATAAGAACATTCAGATGACCATTTTAGGTTTCCTTTATAGACTGTGCATTGATGTCATGATGACAATTTTGGTTCTCTGCTAATGTTATAATAAGACCAAGCCCTTGGGTTTAGCGTAATTTAAGATGCTAGCCTGGTCCGAATTGCAGGTTGAAAGATACTTTCTAGCTGCTCCGTCACATCAGGCGCATACAATAACGTCTGAGTCATTATGACCTCACGTCATTGTGCTGTGAGGGTCGATGAAGTCACACAGTCGTGCTGCAGCGGGATCGAGGGCCACTGATGGAGGGTTTTATACTGTGCTGAGAATAGCAGAAGCATTGCTGAAGTCGTCTGTCTGTAGACGAGCTGCTCGTGTAAGCACGCTGGCTTGGCCACTGGGGTTTAGCAGGGTATTTTCAGCCCTCCGCAGCTCCGTACTTTCCCTCGACTCTTTAGCAAGGTTAATTATGACCATTAGAGGAGCTGAAAACAAGAATTCAGGCTGTGATGATCCTCGAAGGATCCTTAAAGGATCATCAAAGTTCTCATTGTAATAATTATATATCTACATCGGACTGTAGAAACATTCATTGTGAAGATTGACAAGTCAGGGTTGGGACTTCAGTCATTCCATTTTAATGCTTGTGGCAGGGCTTGACATTAAGCGTTGTCATGTGGTTGTCCTTCGGACAAGTACATTTGTCATTCACTTGTCCGAGTACAAATATTACTTGTCCAAAGATGAAAAGATTATATTTCATTTGAAGTGTCAATATAATTGTTTCGGATCCTGATTGGTCAAGTTTACTTATAAGCCTTTTGTCTGCTGCATCCACCTACAGTACATTTGTAAATACTCTCCATGATTGCTATAGAACAAAGGTAAGCGGTAATTATTATTAGTGTCAGTGTTAACTTTTTTTCACATAGCGCTGGTGCTACAGAGGCCAAACAGTATAAAACGTCTGTTGTCGTCATTAAAAAAATATGCAAGGACAGTTCATCACATGTATAGGCAGATAACTTACAAATGACATTAATGTTATATACATTTGGATAAATTAGGGCCATATCATTTTTGATTTGTGTATTTTGTTTTACTATACAAAAGAGGTATATTTGTCCACATAAATGTTATTCACTATAGTAAACTGCAGTAAAATTCCTAGATACTCTCGGGATTTTTAACCTTACCGTAGTTTACTACAGTGTTTACTAAATTTGATACAAGGATACTACAATTTCCTTTAGCAAATACTAAAGTACACTGCAGTATTTTTTTTGTCTAGGTGTTCAAGTTAACGGGACTTTTATTTTGAAGGGTCGTCGGGACGACGCTTGAGTTAGTGTGTGTTTGATGATAGCTTCACTCAAACAGTAAAAAGCTCGTAAAATAAACTCTGAGCAACTCTGGAGATGAAGTTCATGTGTTTATATCCTCATACAGTGCAGACGCAGACAAATCCTCGACCATCACTGGCACTCACTAAATCCTTGGTGTTTCGAGTCAGACGTGATCACCCAAACGTGTTTTTTCGTCAATTTTAACAATCATAGGTAGTTTAGATGGTTAGAGTAAGGTTTGGGTTAGGGTAAAGGTTTCGTAAGACTTGAAACACCAAAGATTTAGTCAAATCCAACAAGCCACGCCCACGGATCTGACTCAAAACACCAAGGATTAAGTGAGTGCCGACCATCACTCGTGTAGTATGTTAAACTGTGCACCTCATTCACTCAGACACTTAGAACAGCCAAATGACATCACAGGATTCCGCATCCGCATCTAGTTATATGTACTCGATGCGGTGCGCCATTGATTATTTTCACACAAACGCAATTCATAAAAACACGCAGCTCTGTCTGTTATATAGCTCTGCTCTATTCTTATTAGCAAAGACCGATTTTGTTCGTAGCACAGTTATTCTTTTTTTTTTCAAGTTACTTGTCGGTCGGGCAAGTAAAATTCTCTCTCACTTGCGCATACAAAGCATTCACTTGTCCCGGACAAGCGTTAATGTCGAGCCATGATTGTGGGCTTTTTTACACTTGTCAATCACAAGTTTGTAATTTCTTATCTTTTCCATTCAATACAGCGAAAACATTTACAGCCTCATCGCACGTCTCTGGATCCGGAGGGGCATGGAGTAAACCCAGCGTTCCGATAAGCAAACCATTCTCCCAGACCTCCAGCTTAAAAACCCACAGTAGAAACTTCTCAGATGTCTGGGACTCTCCTCCGGAGGACTCTCCTCCGGGAGCTGGGGAGGGAAGTTCTGCCCAGCCCGGGAACTCTTCCGATGGACTCGAGAGCTCGGAGCCGTGCCCTGCTGAACCGGAACCTCCGGTGGAACCCATTGACTTTGAGCAGCTTCCGCTTATTAAACCGTCCAGCAACAGGGTGTACAAACGACCCAGTCGGAATAAAGGGTCGGATAGTTCAGGAACCGAGGAATCGAGCTCTGCCGCAAGTTCAGCGCTGCTGCCCGAGCCGGTGAAGAGCAGCGTTGCGGGGGTTTCTGGGAGTTCAGAGGTCAAGCCTGCTGGTCGGGGAAGGGTGAGGGACTACACGGTTCTTCACCCGTCGTGTGTGTCGGTGTGTAACGTGACCATCCAGGACTCGATTGAACGGAGCGTGGATGATCTTGTCACTCCGGTGCAAGCTGACATTGGAGAGGCAGGATCGTTTAGGAGGAAGACGGATGCACAGCCCGCCAAGCCTACAAGGTATGCGATGATATGGACTCGTAGGCACACTAATAGTTACTTTTTTAGTTTTCAGTATTGTCACAATGTTCCTCTTGTCAGAATACACTATCCAGTAAACATAGTCTGTTGATCTGTATTGCGTCAACCCCTGTGAGGAACTTGTTTTGTTCTGTAATTTTTAACCAAATTAATCCAAATGTTTGTTTATAGTTTTTAAGAAACACCAAAAACATTGGCATAGATGCTAGCATAGTGTTAAAAAAAAGTTGAAACAATGATCAGAATTAATATGAAAACAGTTCAGATGTGCACCTTTTGTATGCTTTTTACATGTTTAAAAAATGTTTGACCGTTTTTGTGTGAAATGATTGAAGAAGTATAATTGTAAAATACGTTGATTTTGAATGGCCAGTTGCAAAATTCTGTGCTCAAATATATTTGTAATGGCGACTATTTCATCATTGTTTATTGGAAACCACTTTCATTTCCATTCTACTCTCAGGTCTTTTGTTCTACACAGTGGTCTGTCTTTTTTCAAAACATAAATTAATATTTAATGTCCATTTATTTATTATATTTAGTATATATGTGTTTTAGCCAGCATAATATTCTGCAAACTATGCCTTAATTCTCAGTTATGACCACAACACGCACACAAAATAATCCAAACTTCTATATCAGTACTTTTTTTTACTATTGTTTTGCTGTAGACTGCCTATCCCCTCACAAAAGCATTTCATTGTACATAAAACTTTAAAAACTTTATATTTCTTATGCATTTATACTATATTTATTCTAAAGAAAACACTGACAGATATATTCTACTGTCCATCTCCACAGGTTCAGGCCCACCCAGAGTAAAAGCAAAAAGGAGACGAAACTGGAGTTTTTTGGCTTTGAGGAGAACGAGGCTCAGGACGCAGACGGAGAAGCCACAGTGTCCGGCAGCACCAGCTACAAGATCAAATACTTTGGGTTTGATGATCTGAGCGAGAGCGACAGCGACAGCGATGCAGAGGACAATTCAGCAGCTAAAGAGAGGAAGAAGGATAAGAAAGCAGCCACAGCCGTGTCGACCAGCGCGGACAGCCCACAAAGCAACCACTCACAGGAGAGTCAACAGAGCCAAAGCAGCACAAATACAGGTTCACAAACACACACCTCGTTCACTGATTTCTGATGGTTCCAGTCATAAATTTGTTTTCCATTGAGTTTTCACTGTGTTTGTGTTTTGCTCTGTTGTCAGACTCTCAAGAATCATTGGATGAGTCGGACTCTCAGAAGGAACGACAGGGAAAGGGGAGCGACAAGTCGAAGGAGATCGGACGCAAGATCTTCAGCGGCCCAAAAAAAGTAAGCCAAAGGCTTTCGAATTGCATTGTTATCTTGAATGTTGATCGGGACGGTGGTTTCTGGTGCGTATATTGGCAATATAAAACTGTTTTGTTGTAATGGAAAAAAAATATTGTTAAGCACATTGGTGCAAACTGTTTCCTAATGCATGCATGCATGACTGAGGGAGGTTTTAGTTTATCTGAAAATGGGAATTCTTTTATTTAGTTGCTCTAATGCTTTTTTTTTTTTTAAAGATATGCTCTTATCTTTACCATAGGTTTTTTAGGTGTTTTTGCACAATTTTGTTCTATACAGCTCTGTTTTAATGACTGTGATGATGCCATTATGAATTGAGAAGACTTTTAATATTGGACGAGGAATGTAGTTTTGTGAAGCTCTATTTATAACACAAAAGGGCTTGTAAACTACTTTTATAAATGACTTTTTTTTACTAAAACTTGTGTTTAAAACAGTCTCCTGCTAAAGCCGTATACAACGCGCGTCACTGGAATCAGCCCGAACCGGAGGAAGTGCCGGGTCCTGTTTCCTCTCAAACTGTGGTTGCACCTGTACGTAAATGACATTTAACCTATTTGCACATAACTTGTATGCCATGCAATTCCGACTCCCGGTGAACCCAATAATGTTTTTTTTCTGTTCCACAGAAGCCCAGTGTGTCAGGTGGCAACAAGGATACAAATTCCCAGAAGGACGATGGAGTATTTAAAGCCCCGCCCCCTCCTCCTAAAGTCATTAAGTCAGTCACAATCCCCACTGAGCCATACCAGGACATTGTCACTGCACTCAAATGTAGAAAGGAGCACAAAGAGGTGAGCAATGCATGCTGGGAAATGTAAAATAAACAGACCGTCTCTTTATTACATGCAATACCTGTCAAAGGACATATTTTGTTTTTGAAAGAAGGGGTTTCTCGGTTAACCTATGTAGCTTTTAGCATTTTTTATTGCGGTTTTGAAATACTTTGAAATGTTTTCTATTACTCAAGTTTACTTAGAAAAAGAAAATGCATTGTCATTGGACATTTACTGTGAATTTGGTACAACAAATTTGTCATTGATGAAAGTTGAAAGTAGCTGTGCTGTGCGTAATAAAATGTTACAAAGTAGTTTTATTTTTTGCTTTAAAAAAACGTTTTTTAAAGATTAAGGCTCTTCCATGCTTTACTGTAAGCAAACTGGATCAAACCAGAACAAACACTCTGGGACCTTCAGAAAGGAAGCCACATCTGACACTGAAATTGGCAATGAAGCTTTAGGTTTAGATGGCAAACCAGACTTGTAGAAATGTTCAAAGTTTGATCATGAGGTCTGTAAGAAGCCGATAACCCTTGCAGATAAAACCTCACCTGAACCTTAATAGACCTGCTATGTGTGTCTGCTAGGTCTTCACAGCTGTCAGTGCTGCATGTTAAAGGGATAGTTAACCCAAAAATGAAAATTCTGTCATTATTTACATCATAGAATGTTGGTAACCGAACAGTGGGTACCACCTTTGTTTGGTTACCAACATTCTACAAAGTATCTTCTTTTGTGTTCTGCAGAAGAAAAAAAGTAATACAGGTTTGTAATGACAAGCGGATGAGTAAATTACAGAATTTTTTATTTTTAGGTGAGCTATTCCTTTAAAGATTCTCACATAACCTGACGAACTCAACATTTATGGAACAAGTTGTTTGCAGATTCATGGATGTTTTTCAATTTAATGCATCCACTGCAAACAAAATTATCAATTTATTTTAAAACCCAGTTCAAATGTTTGGCAATACTTGTAATGTTCTCATTGAGCGAGGGCATTCTGAACCGTTTTATTGCCCTCTGTTTTTGAGTGCAGTTATACACAGTGGTCCAGCATGTCAAGCACTTTAATGATGTGGTGGAGTTTGGGGAGAATCAGGAGTTTACAGATGACTTTGAGTATCTGGAGACGGGTTTGAAGAGCACACAACCCCTTAACACGCGCTGCCTTAGGTGAGATGCACACAATCTGACATCAGTCTTTGCTAATATTGGTGGCATAAGTATGGCTTTTTTGTGTGTGTTTGTATACATTTTAGTGGCTAATACAGTAACCAATTTGGTGACAAAACACTGTCTTGTTAAAAGTAAAGGGTTATTGAACTGACAATGCACATCAATGTATTATTTTTATGGCAAGCCCTGAAGGGACAAATCCACATTTCACACATTTACAATGCAAATTTCTTATTTTTGGGTCAATATTGAAGTTGATTTTCTGTGGAAATGGGGCATTGTGATCCGAAACAGGAATGTGAATTTCAGTGGGAGTTGCTTAATTTGTCACTTCCATTTTAACCCACAAGATTGACAGACTGGAGATAGAAGAGTGATATTTCAACAAAAACTGTGAATAGGTGTGACATCAACCATTATCAAATGGTGTTTGAGGTGGCTTTAAAGAGACAGTTCACCCAAAAATGAATGTTAGATGTTAGATGTGGCATGCAACAGGTCAAATCAATTAACTGGTGTTTTTGTGCATCTTTTATTTATTTTCAGTGTAATTAGTCTGGCCACACGCTGTGCCATGCCGAGTTTCCGCATGCACTTGAGGGCCAGAGGGAAGGTGGCCCAGGTCTTTAAGATGCTCAGCGATGCCCAACAGCACCCGGTGAGTGTCCCAAGACGTCCACTACAAAACCAACAAACTGATTGGAATGTCAACCATCCTTAATCTATCAACAAACCAGCTAGCTAGCTATATAACTAAACATAATTCTATGGAAGCTGTAGTTGTGTTCCTAATGATAACAGTCTCTCTAAAGCAGTTTGTTTATTTTATTATTGAAGATTAATTAGAGATGTAATCATCTTTGCTCACAGTCGAGGTGGAAAGGCAAACAGACGCCGAGTCGTTACTCTGTAAATCTTGTTAGTTCGGTTTACACAGATGGCGCGTGAAAATGTTTGCCTTGACTCATTTGGCCTGACTTGAATTTATTTGCGTATTGAAGGATGCACAGCGAAAAAAATCGAGGCAGATGTTTTGCATTAAACCGTAAGCCACGAGAGGCCACGTGTTACAGTGACTTTGCCAGAGTTAAGGTTGTTTTTACGATGTTTACAAAACATCTGCAAAGGTGATGTAATATAAGATGCAGTTATACTTCATTATAACAAAATGGATGTTTTGTTTTTTCTTAGATAGCTTTTAGGTCACCTTTACGTTAGTGTACTCTTCAAAACTCTGCTTGTAGGATATGTTTTCATTTAAAATATGTGAACCTTATAAATAGCCATATACTGTATACGATGGCTTCAGTTGCACTTAAAAAAAAATCTTTCTGGAATGAGAATGTCTCGCTCTCAATATACCACCTTCCACCAATCAGCAAGTTGCAAATCATGATTCATGGCTCTGACACTATTGGCTGCTATTATTGTTATAGGAAATGTGTCAAGTGACATTTTCAAGTACATAGTTAAATTGATTAACAATTAAATGATCATTAAACACATTTTAGTAGTGTAGTGTAATTTATTACCTGACTGTTTGTAGCTATGTATAGATTTTCAAAGGAATTCAATTGGTGTTTCAGTCACCTTTGTCCATATACTGTTAGTTTTCCAAGTCTTTGAATGTGGCCAAAGACTATAAATATTAAGACGGTGCAGTAGTATTACTGTAAATAAGGGAAAGTACAAAATGTATATGACGTCACGTTTGAATGTAAACATTATAGATGAGTGATGGCGGCACGCCAGCTCCACATTAATAACTTTGAATCTCATTGGTTCTTGCGTATCATATAACTCGCATGTAGTTACAGTATATGCGCCTTGACGTTACATTTGATGTCAGGTCTCAGGTTTAATAGTTAGTTGGAAGTATGTTTTACGTTGACCAGCAAGATATCTACAGTAGATAGGATTTGGTCTCATGTGACTGAAATCACTGCCTGAAGGTTTTGCAGATATGGCCGCTGATCAATTTAAACGTTGTTCCTCTTGCTCCTGTAGAACCTGGCTCTTTGCACAGCATCTCTGATGTACATTCTGAGTCGAGACCGGTTGAACATGGATCTGGACCGGTCTTGTCTGGAGCTGATGATCAGGCTGCTGGAACTAGAGCAGGACGACTCGGTAGCAGACCAGCTAACAGCTAAAGAGATGAGCAAAGTTAAAGAGAAGATCCGCAAACTCTGTGAAACGGTCCACAATAAACATCTGGACCTGGAGAACATCACCGTGAGTGGCTCGCACGTTTCTGAACCAAAGCCACAAACGTTTTGGAAATCATGTCCTTCCTAACATTGATGTGCAGTTTTAAACTATTCTCGTGCAGCTCATGACTTTCAGAGGACTTTTAAAACGTAAGAAAAAAGCTATTTATTTTGTTTCCAGACGGGTCATTTAGCGATGGAGACGCTTCTGTCTTTGACGTCAAAGCGAGCTGGAGATTGGTTTAAAGAAGAACTGCGTTTACTGGGTGGATTGGACCACATTGTAGATAAAGGTAACCTACCGGAATGTTTGTGTATCTCTGTTTGATTTGTACAAATATTTGATAAAAGACAATAACTAAATTTCCGTCTCTCTCGTCGTCAGTGAAAGAATGTGTGGAGAACTTAAATAAAGAGGAAGATAAGGAGAGTCTGGTGGCGTCTCTCTGGGGTGCAGAGCGCTGTTTACGGGTTCTGGAGAGTGTGAGTTTACACTCGACAACATGTGCTACACAATCATACATGCATGTTATTACTGTCTGGAATTTAATGTGTATTTAAAATCCAGGTTACTGTCCACAACCCAGAGAACCAGGCTTATCTGATCGCATACAAGGAGTCCCAGCTCATAGTGTCTTCAGCAAGGTGACGTGTTTGTGTTATATGTATACTTGTGTGTAAGGATAATTTTTTTTAACACTTATGTCATCCGTAACCTCTATTTTACTCTTTCTTCTACAAAACACAAAGTAGATATTTTGAGAAATGTGGTTTTTTGTCCATACAATGGGGGGCAGTGTTGTTTGGTTACCAATGAAGAAAGGTAAAGATAATTGGTAATAATAGGTTTTGTAGGATGTGTGTTTGCGTGTTGCTTTGGGTAAAGATTTGTGTATGTACTCATTGTAATGTACTTTGTATTTAGGGCTCTGCATCATTGTGAACAGATGATCCAGCTCTACAGTCGAGGGGTCTCTTCATCATCTGGCTCCGCCCTCCCACAGAGTAGCCATAGCAATGTGGGCAAGGCCGTGGAGGATTGTATGAGAGCTGTTATTGGGGTTCTGCTCAACCTCACTCACGATAACGGTGAGACACAAATAGACACGTCTGTACACACACTGCCATTCTCGGATCTGCTTATCAGCTTCAGTTTCTTTTTGCAATACAATCAGCATAACTATTTGCCCGAAAAGTTCAATGTTTTGTCTCTGTGGGATTTGTCAGAGTGGGGGAGCACTAAAACGGGTGAGCAGGATGGTTTCATTCTGACGGCCCTAGACTGCGTTCTCAAGGTTCCTCATTATTTGCTTCAGGAGCAGAGATTCGACATCCGCGTGCTGGTGAGAGCTCATAATCGTCAGGATGTGTGCTGTGACGTGATCCGTGTTTGGGTGACGTTTTTTACACTTCCTGTGCACAGGGTCTCGGTCTGCTGATAAATCTGGTGGAGTACAGCGCCAGAAACAGACACTTTCTGGTGGAGATAGAGGTGGACATAAGCTACCTGAAGGACGCTGAGGCAGATGTGAAGACTGAGAATGATGTCAAGACGGAAGGAGAGGAGGAGAAGACTAAAGAGTGTGAAGAGGGAGAGGGCGAGAAGGAAACCTCGACAAAGACGACGACCAACGCCCTGGTGGCTCTGGTGGAGGTGGGTTCCAGCTTGCAGCCATTCAGATTTCTGCACACTTTTGAGTGGAAAATTTGACTTCAACCCGCATTGTAATGTGACCTGCAATTTTATGTATCAAACAGAGATGACGCTACGGCATAAGTTACAAGTTTGCAGCTATAATTTTGTGACTTGGCTTTTTATAAAATTATTCAACATTTTATATTGATCTGACAGGCCTAATTTATGTTTTAAAGTTCACTTGATGCAAATGTGTCTGTTTTTGCAGCTCTTCTTGGAGCGAGAACGAGCAGCTGTGTTAGCTGAGGCGCAGACTGATGACCTCATCAGTGAGGCACCCAAATCTCAGGCAGACCAGAGCGGAGAATGGCAAGAAACATCTGGAGAGATCCAGTGGGTCGCCTCGGAAACCAATGACACAAATGACACAAATGACAAGAAAGAGGAAGAGGAGGAAGAGCTTGATCTTAATAAAGGTAGCAATTATTCACAGATCTGCAGGTTTTTGTAGCATAAATGGTTGTCATGACTTCCTGAGTGTTTGCAAGTTTTGCTTTTATATATATTTTCTTTGTCTTTCTTTCTGTCAGCCCTGCAGCATGCTGGGAAACACATGGAGGACAGCATTGTTGCATCATATACAGCTCTTCTGCTTGGGTGTCTATGCCAGGGGAGTCCGGTGAGCAAAGCTTTAATACATTTACATTTAGTCATTTAGCAGATGCTTTTATCCAAAGCCACTTACAGACGAGGGAAACAATGGAAGCAATAATAATAATAATTAGGAGTGATGCATATTTTCACATGTACATGTTAAACGTTAACACCTTCCACATGAAACTTGTGAAATTATAAACTTGGAGATGTTTTATGATTTCTCTCTCTTTCTCAGATGAATGTTAAGACGGTGCGGGACAGCCTTCCTAAGGGAGATTTCTCCATCATGACGGAAATGCTGAAGAAATTCCTTAATTTCATGAATCTGACGGTAAGGGCAGCCAGTGATATTGAGGAATAAGCCGTGTAATCTCTGTGGTTCAAGATCGGTGCACTGCTGTCTCCTATGACATTTAAATCCTTCTTTCTTTCTTTCAGTGTTCTGTTGGAACCACAGGACAGAAGTCTATCTCACGGGTGATTGATTATTTGGAGCACTGTTAGCAGTGGTGTCACAGTTCCCCCTCCTCCGTGGGATAAATCTGGACCTGGCAACGTGCCTTAGGCCCTTCAGGACAGGAGGAAGCAGCTCCGGTGGTAAAGGTGGTTGAGTGTCGCTACGGTCACACCACCTGGGTGACTCTTACTGCAAAGACTTGCATTATTCTTTTACTCATTTTTGCATTGTGTGTTTTTCAATCATGTCTTTTTCTCTCGCTTACACACTCTGCTGTGTTTCCATAATATTTGGTTTTAAAGAACTGATCCTTGTTTTAATTGCAAACTGAGCTCTGTTTTTGGAACAAAAGAATGTTTGGACAAAAAGAATGATTTTAAACTACTTGTTTCTTTTAAGTACAGTGCCCTCCACTAATATTGGCACCCTTGATAAATATAAGCAAAGAAGGCTGTAAAAATAAATCTGCATTGTTTCTCCTTTTGATCTTTTTATACAAACAAATCTACAGAATTCCAACATTTCATTAAAGTAAAACAATTTGAAGTGGGGGGAATATCACATAATGAAAAGTTTTTTTTCCCTCTAATACACCCTGGTCACAATTATTGGCACCCTTGTTTTCAGATCTTTCTGCAACCTCCATTTGCATGAAAAACAGCTTTGAGTCTTTTTTTGTGTCTGACGAGGTTTGAGAATATATGGTAAGTCATCCAAGTCCATTCCTTCGTACAGAATCTTTTAAGATCCTTCAAATGTTGGTGCTCTCTTATCTTCAGTTCATCCCACTCATTTTCTATAGTGTTCAGATCAGGGAACTGGGATGGTTATGGCAGGATCTTGATTTTGTGTTCAGTGACACATTTTTTGTTGATTTTGATGTTTATTTTGAACCAGTGTGCTGATGGACGATCTAACCACGACCCATTATAATACTTCTAGCAGAGCAAGTCAGGTTTTGATTTTTTTATTTGTTGGTATTTGATATAAAACATGATGCCGTAAATCTGAACAAGATGTCCAGGACCTCTGGTATAAAAGTAGGTTCACAACAATAAAGATCTGGTGACATATTTAACTGTGGACATGGGGAATTTTTTTATCCCTGTGTGTACCAAACTTATCTTGTGTTATTGCTGCCAAAAAAACTATTTTTCATTTCATATGGCCATAGAACCCAGTCCTGGTTGAAGTTCCAGTATGGCAGATTAATATGATTGAGTTTGTTTTTGCATGAGAGCAGAAGATTTGTTTCTTGAACAGTGTCCCAAACAACTTGTGGTGATGGAGGTGCAGTTTTCCTTTATTATTATTATTAAATGCTTTCTGACCCCAAAATTCAACTGTTACTGCAATTTTCCATTTGTGCTCTTTGAGGAGTCTTTGGCCACTCATATTCTTCTCTTCGCTGTGCATTGAGACAATATAGACACACGTCCTGTTTCAAGCAGATTTTCAACATCTCCAGTCCATTAAAACTTCTTGATCATTGCTCTGATGTTGGAAATGAGATTTATATTGTTTTAACTATTTCCTTAAAGCCATTTTGTATTTTGTGTAGCTCAACAGAACTATATTTTTTGGTTTTATCCATTGTGATAAATGTTTAAGGGGGGTTTGGCTTTGTGTTACTAATATTTATTCTCCTGTACAACAAGAACTCATGACTGGTCAACATCACGTTTCTAGTCACCTTGGTGTGCTAAGAAAATGTAAATATCAATGGGAATATACTTGGGAGATATTTTACTCGTAAGAATTTCTAAGTGTGCCAATAATTGTGACCAGGGTGTTTTAGAGAAAAACAGTTTTTCATAATCTTATATTCCCCCCACTTCAAATTGTTTTACTTTAATGAAATGTTGGAATATTGTAGATTTTTTTAAATAAAAGATCAAAAGGAGAATCAATGCAGATTTTTTTTGCTCATATTTACCAAGGGTATTTTAGTGGAGGACACTGTATAATATTAATAATATAAGGATTTAGACTAAATGTAGTAGTAAATTATGGATTAAAAAAAATACATCTGTTTGAATCATGGAGATCCAAGATGTCTGACAAACCAGAGACGGACCCAGTTACATCTGGTATCAAAATGAGTAGTTAACCCAAATCTGAAAACTCTCAATTTACCCCCATATGTATGTATGTATGTATGTCTTTGTTCAGTTAAACACAAAAAATTGTATTACACCATACGACACACAATGTCGCAACACATTAGAAATTGTATCTCTATCATGAGTTTTTGTCCACACCAGCCGCGACTGCGATACACAATGGGCTATAATAGATTCTATATTAGAAACCGTTATATTTTAAATGTTACACGTTGCATCTGTTGTAGACACAGTGTTAAAATGTTGTGTAAAATGATTTTCTATTTTTTTGTGACTAGTTGTCTTAAGCATGTTTTGTTACATGACATGCAAGAACCAATGAGATTCGAAGTTTGTGGCGTGCCACCATTTGAATTTACCACACTTGATTGTGTGTTTACATAAAAACATGATGTATCTATTACCAAGTAAGCTCAAAATATTTTTCCTCATACATGTATTGCTTCAGAAGATGTGTATTAACCCACAGGAGTCATTTGGATTACTTTATAGATTGATGTATGTGCTTTTGTGAAAGCTTTTGTTATCTTGAGCACCATACAAGATAACATGAGAGCATTTTAATATTTACTAATTTGTGTTCAACTGAAGTAAAGTCATCTGGGATAGCATGAGTGTAAATTGAGAGAATTTTCATGTTTGAGTGAAATACTCCTTTAACGTGTGCTTTTTGGATTTCACTTGCCCACATTAAAAGCCAGATGTAAATGCACCCAGATCTGACCAGTGACAGTGGGCTAAAGACCTTGCAGACAGGCAACCAAACACATGTACTGATGTCAATAGCTGTGTAATGACAGATTTTATTGGGGTCAAAGATTAGTGATTTTATGGTCCGGTTTCACAGACAGGGGTTATCTTAAGTCAGGACTAGGCCTTAAATAAATTAATTTAACTAGGTAGCTTTTATTAAAAAAAGCCTTATAAAAACATACTGGTGTGCATCTTGAGACAAAACAACGGCACTGATATATTTGAAGATATGTTATTGCAATTTGTTTTCAGGTAAGACGGCTCAAACTAACCTAAAGCCTTGTCTGTGAAACCGGGCGTATAATCTCTACAAGAAAAACACATTTACTAAAGATGGCCCAAATGAGATAGTTTAATTCTATATTCTGTCTATAATCTCAAAAGTGGGAACCCTCATTCTGTAAGAATTCCTATAGATTCTCATGAAACTAATGGATCTCCTATAACATGTCTAAATCATTGTTTATTACTTGTAAAGATACAAAGAAATGAGCTATTAGGTTTGATTTCCTAAATGATGATGTGTTGATAAGACACATGGATAATTTACCTGGACATCTGATGGATTGTGGTGATTTTTGTTTCATTTTCTGATCGTCCACCTTTTTATGTTAAGAATCGGCCATTAAATTTTGAATTGACCATGAAATGTAGGTGTTTTATTTTCCATTGATTAAATCCTTTTATTTTGTTTCGTTCTGCGACCCCCATTTTATGTCAAAAAAGACATCACTCTATTGTTTTAATGTGTTCACGAATGATTCCATCAAAAATGTCAATTTCTGTTAATTTAAACTTCTGATTTAATATAATAGAACGAGATTTTTTTATTTTATGAATCGTTTTATCTTTGATGTGACATTGGGAAAAATGTTTTTATGTTTCAAACATGTGAACTCCATCCTGTGTGTAGTCAGCTGAACTTGGTCCTGCAGAATGGCTTAAAGAATAGCGGCTGAAAGTAAAAAAAAAACAGCATCTTTTTCGAACTAAATCAAACAAAAGTGTCCTATATTTCTTTCAGATCTTTGCTGAAGCAGAGCCATATGGACTTGTTCTATTTTGTAAAACTGAAGTGAGTTTTACGATAAGTTAATTTACAGATCTGAATTGTGATGCTTTTTTCTTTGAAAATGTACATATTTCTGTAAATAGTTGCTTTTTAATGTTAGACTGGTAGACCTTATTTTTTGTATACCTCCCCCCTTGGTTGCATTCTTTTAGATAAAGTGAAACAATTAAAATAAATAAATATTATATATATTAAAGGATTTGTACCATTTTCCAAGATGTTGTCTTTGGTTACAATGTAAATAATTTTACCTTGAATAAATACTTGCTACTTTGACTACTTGTTGACTCTTTTATATTTTGAGACCTCTAGGGAATTTAGAGCTGGTATTTATTTGTTTACGAGTGTTTGGAAAAACTGTAAGGCCATTATTATCTCCACAAAATGTCATACTGGGACTTACTGCACAACATCAGCTGTAAAACGACGACAACAACAAAATAATTCACAACCGAAAACCATAATCTCTTGACAGAGGTCATTTCCGTTAAACTATAAATGAATATTGCTCAACATTTTTGCATAAACTTGCTCTTTATAAGAATTGTGACCGCTTAAAAGCCAGCATAGCCTACTGACAGGCCTTTACAAATGTTGATTCTTTTTCTACTTTTACGCACGTCCTTGTGAAACTCATTTTCGCTTCTTAATGGTAGTCTGTTTCATTTTAGTACATTCTCAGTAATTAATGTTTTTCTCGATACATTTGAAAATCACAACTGGTTTCCAAAAGAGGGCGCTACGTCCCAAGTTCACTACGGGCTCTTTTCTCAGCTGATGTTGGGTTAACGTTAGTCACCATCACAAGCTTTTTAAGACATTTAAATATATTTATATATTTATTATCGATATTTATTTATAACGATTTTGTAATTATTATTCCATATTAACATATGTTTGACGATGAACAAAAACATAAAAAAACACAATGCTAAAAGACAGCACCCCGTCATCCTATTTGAGACATTTGTTGGGGTTACAAATCATCGTCGTTGCCCAACGTTGATGCGGCAGATCAAAGCTTTCGTATGTTGCTGTCGCCAAAGGCTGCCAAACCTGTCAATGAGCACAATGCTTTTAATTTTATTAAGGTATGGCATTAAGTACAGCTTCTTTTCTCCCCCACTGCTTTGCAGAACCCATCCTCAGAAGAGATAGGGTGAGCTGAGGATGTTTTGAGAAACACCGATGCACACAGGCTCTTTTGTTTCTGAACGGTCAACAGAAAAAGTGTTATTTCTACATCAAACAGAACTATAATTATTCACACACTATTTGAAACCAGGCCAATTTCCATTTGTAAATTCGCTACTCAACATCTTTTTCACAATCTCTCTTTTACTTTATTTTATTTAACATATTAAATAAGCATTACAATCGCGCAAATGTTGAAACCGCCAGATGACTTCGTCGCTTGTATCAGGTGTTCCCGCCAAAAGCTCACGCCATCGGTTGACGTCACCCAAACAAACAGAAAAGTTTGAGCTACACACTTCATGAAAACGTCCTACAAATGGGTAACTTATAAATGTCTGTGAGATTTTAGGCATTACCTTAACAAACGTGTGATTAAAGGAGTCATTCGCCGGAAGTACGTATTTTTCTTTGTCTTTGGTGTGTTATAAGTTGCCCATGCATGTATTAGACACGTGAAATTGCAAAAATTTAAGTGTCAGAACAAAAGCTGTATTTTATCTAGAAGCGAATGCTCACCCAGACCTGCCTGAAACGCCTCGTGTAACCACACCCCCACAACTTGACGTCAGCTCGTGGAGTGATTTGACTAAAACCGCCCAAATCTACACGCATGTGGGCGGTCTTGTAAATCTCATTGTACCGCCGCCGTTTGCGCTGTGTGTTCCGTTGCCAAAAGAAAGCCTCTTTGTTTTCTCTGCCAAAAGATGAGTCAACAAAAAACGAATGGTTACATTTTATTTTCAACACTGTTCCAGAGAAGTACAATGAAAAAGTGCTAGTTTGTGCAGAGCATTTTAACGACGATTGCTTCACTAATCTGGGAGCTATCAAGACCGGCCATGCACGGCAGCTTCTGTTAAAAAGTGGGGCAATTCCATCGGTTAAAACTCTGCGAGGACAGTCTGGCGCTTCAGATTCACAGCCTGTAAGTATATTTTCATTTAAAAGACTTTGTTACGGACTAACTTGAGTTGAGTTTGTTGTGTGTTTGTGATCTGCAAATGCAGACACGCTCGCAACGTGAAAAAGACAACATAAGTCCTAATAATCAGTAATAATGTACCAACTAGAGGCAAAACATGTCGTGTTTATAATGGGGTTTATTGTCTTTGTTGAGTCGTGATGAGACATGGCGTATCACTGGTTTATCTAGAAGGGCCAAAGCGCTTATTTATCATGTTACCATTCCTGCTGTAATGCGAGCTTTCTCTCTTACACAAACTCTGTATGCCATTTTATCACCTGTCATTAGCTTTGAAACCTGATGTTCCGAATATGGTAAGAGGTGTTACATTTCCGTCACACAATTGCAGTATTCCACCAATCACTACGCAGTAGTGAACTGGCCAATCATAGCACACCTCCAGCGATGAGCTTTGTAAAATATCCTCGCGTTTCAGAGAGGCGGGGCAAAGAGGAGATACAAAAATGCACGGTATGTGGAAAATACAACGTTTTTTAACCTTAAATCGTGTATACACATTGTAATACATCTAAAGCAAACAATAATATTCGTTTTAGCCGCGTAAAATGACCCCTTTAAATTTTGCGCTTGGAAACGATCGCATACTCACCGCGTCATTTGTGATTTCACTGGATGAAGTTTGTTTTTGATGTTCGCCCACATTGCCCCACAATAAAATCGGAGGAGTAAATAACGTTACTACAGAACTGTACGACGGCGATGTAAAGCAACTCTCTGCCAGGGGCGTAGCTACATGGTGGCCATGGGTGGCCACGGCTACCCCTGAATGATGGATGGCCACCTATCTGGCCACCTGTTGTGCGAAGCAGTTTTAAGATGCGTGTCGGAGTTTACGGAGTAACGCGAGAGTAATATGATGTCATACGCTGACGCACTGACGCAAACAGTCTGTGCACTATTAGCTGAACAGCTGCTAACCTCTTCGCTTCGTGACAGTGTTCTGTCTGCTTACCATGGAAGTTCATCGCGAACAGAAGGATCAGGGTAGGGTTGCACCAGCCATTCGTAAGTTCTTTCTTAAACGTGAACGTAAAGTCCACACTAGAGTCTTAGTAACTACTACTAGCTAGTTTGTAACTAAATCTGTATGTTATTCGGTTGCACCATTTGTTCTTAAGGCAGAACGTAGCTAGTTCGTAAGCTCTCCGTAAAGTAATGCGTAGTCGCGTAATATGACGTTTACCTTCAACAGTCCAATAGCAGCCTGTAAATTCGTGAGAACAATTTGTGTTGAAATGTTGTGAATTTCAAAACATTCTGGATTTAAACTTATTTTACCTCACATAATAACGGTAAAAACGGTATATAGAATACTACCTTTCATGAATAACATATTTAAAAGTAGATTAATAAACAAATGCTGTTTAAAACAATACAGCCTACTTAATGCAATAATAAATGACATGCAATATGAGTGATTTCATTTTACTGCCAACCGCCAATTAAATAAAAAGATTATTTCATTTTGATGTGCACAACACAGGCAGATATACACACACGGAGGCGCGCTAGGACGGTTCGTGTTAGAGCAGTCAAAAATTAAATGTCATCACATAATGTTCTCTATTTTGAAAGGAAAGTGACTGTAAATGTCAGCATTATCATGTGTGTAAATCATTGAAGAATGTCGAGTGAAACAAGAGCTTATTCCTTTAGTTCAGAGAGTATGCTATCTTTATTCCTACAGTTATTTCTGATAGGAGGCTTCCGTAAATATTTAGTTTATATGTAACATTACGCTTCAACTAAGTTACTGCAATGTTTATTTTCTATAAAAAATGCTAACTTACTGCAAATGATAGCTAGCAAATTATTTTAAAATAATTTTAGCACATGAAAGCATTGCAAATAAATTGTTTACTTGACGTTCTTCGTGTATGTTTTTGACCAGCAAACTATGTGTAATGAAGAATTGGTGTAAATTACAGTAGAATTCATCTGCTTTTCTGTTTTAGTGGTTGTAACTTAATTGCAGGCAGTGCATTGTAAATTTCACTGACGTGGGCTATTTTTATACATATTCTCAATTTGTATCTTAAATTATATGCCTTTTGGCGTTTGTATAAAGGGATTTTAGTTGAGCTTTTCACACATGTTCCTGATTGGACTAGCTGTGACGTTTGACAACCACTACTTCCGGGAGGTTTACTAGGCGTTAAATTATGTCCACATTAACAATAGTCAGTTAAACGAAAACAGCAATAACACATAGGGCACGTGATATGTTTCTTATTATTCAGCAACACAAACCGACATGCCACAGACAAAGGCTGAAGTGGATCTGTAGCATAAACATCGAGTATAAACATGTCTGACCTTACACAGGGAGCGAGACAAAATCTGTGTTCAACTGTTTGTATTGGAGATTTCTTTCACGCAACTCAAATATCGTGAAGCTTCTCTAAGCTTTCGTTGATCTTGCATTGGCAGCATGTGGCATATCTCTCCATTCTAAATCCTGTACTGTGATAAATACAGACTAAAATGTCCCAGGATGTTGCTGAAACGACTGACTGCAGGATGAGGGAAGTTTGGGCTCTCAATAAATGCAGTCCCACAAAGAAAGAATCTTGTGGTTTTAAGATTTGCTGATACAGGGCTCCAGGAAGCATTTGGGCACTTAAGTCAGACTAAGACGTGTGCCTTTTATTACATTAGAGGACACGGTATCAAGCCAGTTGGCATCTACAAACACATCTTTGTCCTTTTCTCAAAGTTGTCTTTTACTTTGGCATTCTGCTTCAGTTACCTTCAACCAACGCGTCCATGGTCATTTTATGGTATTGACATTCCTGCAGGTCCCAGGTTTAATTCATTGCATGAATACACAGCTCTCCGTAATACACGATTACGTTCCATAAATTATAGTAGCCTAATTCATAAGACATTTGTCAGTAGACTGCAGTTTTGTGATTGCTTTTTCTGAAGAGAAAAGTTGAAAAGAACAGGTGTTAGTTTAGAAGTAGTGTTTCACCCTTTTTTGATAGACGGAAGACATTCCAACCATCCATATGGTTTTAAAGCAGGTCTGAAATGTGTATGTCATCCTGAATAGAAATGTAGTTTTTGATCTAAATTGGAGGTAATGGTGTGGTTATTTTAAAGTTGCCTATGGGCGGGGGATTCACAGGGAATGAAGCAGACTGATCAATGAATCATTCTGTGGAGACAGACACAAGTGTTCAGAAGCCGTTAAACAGCTGTCAATCATCCAGTTCACAGTATGAGATGTTTTGCCAGGTTTGTTATTTGGCAAGTTTGTTGTATGTGTTAGCAGTGCAGATTGCTCCTGAAACACGAGGCAAGCTGTTTCATAACTACACGACCTTTATGACTAATTTAAAGCATTTTTTGTTGTTTACTAATGACAAATTGAGCGATACAGACACCGACATCTAATACAGAGTACGTAGATTTTAAGTATTTTGCTTTAATGAATAATTAAAAAAGACGATTTTCTTTATCAACCATTTAAAAGAAAACATTATTTGATATAACATTCAAAATGTTTTTACTGTGTCAAAAATTCAGTGAAAAACTGCAATGACTGAGGTGATGAAAGACATTAGTTGTGCTATCGCCCTTTGTCGCAATAGTCTTGTACACCTTTCAAATGATCCATTGTTTTTCTGTGCATTCGTTTGGGAACTAAATCATTCATCAAATCCAGTGCTTCTTTCCACATCAGTGTTGCTTGCTGTCACCGTTTTGATAATGTAACTCTTTAAATGTAAATGAGGAGTTAAATTGTCCATTTGTGCCATCTTTGGGGCATTAATCTTAATTTTCAACAATATTCAATACTTACAATGTTCTGTAATTTTAAATCCTCTGCTATTTTGACAGTGTTATCTAATATTTGCTATATTTCCCAGCCCTAGCTGATTCCTGTTAAATGAATAAACTTTGCTTAATTTGAATAAAATGAAACTAAGCAGCAAGTTGAAACCTCGTAGAGCAGATGTAAAAGATTCGTGGGCAGGTCTGATTTTTCATGTATTATAATAATAGTTGAGATGAAGGAGGCAGGCTTTGCATTACGAGCAGATAATCATACTAATGTCCGGCCTTTCTATGCATGTCTAATGAAGACTACAGATCTTCCCAAAGGACAGCCGGGGGAATAAAACATGAATGGTGCGGCTAAACAGGTGATGTCTGTGGGAGTGTGTGTGTATGTCGAGAGAGAAAGAGAGAGAGTCCGAGCTGTCTGTTGTTTGTCCTGCAGGAGGGAATAAATCAGAGCGGTCTGGCGATGAAATTTTAATGAAGAAACAGAAACAGACTCCCTCAGTCTGGCTTTATCACACCCATCGTTCTTTCACCCTCATTTAATCACATCTTGGACTGGCCTCTTTCTCTTTGTCTGTTTCTTTCCACTTTAATGAGGGTGGTTTTGATATGAGTAAAGGATGGCGGCATCTTAGGTTAGTCCGACACTTCACTACTCAAAAAGTGTTAGTTTTAGATATTAAGTTTAGTCAGGACCACCACAAAAAGTACTACAGGTGGACACAATAAGTAGTTTAGACTACAGAGGACCTCCTTCCTAAAGATCCCAGGACAACATTCCCTTAAAATGTATTATTTAATATCTTAGTATAATTTTGTTTTCTGCCTTTTCTAATCCAATCTACTGTAATTCTACCTGCTGGGTAGCTCAGTAGGATTTGGAACAGGTTGTCTGAGAGCTCTCCACTATAATACTACTACATTCCAAACACATAAGTTACCAAATTTGAAATCACAGTCACGAAGGATTCAATACATAATACATATGGTATGTTGTGAAATATTAATCGGGCACGAATAGAATGAAGTCAATGGAAATGTGGGAAAAGGGAATGAGTAACTTCTGTTCAGCCTGGGCGAATGTAACACACAAAGGTACATTGTCAGTCCTGAAATCAAAGCTTTGGTAAAGACATTCCTGCTTTATTCGACGCTCTAAAGCGGATGCATATTGATTTAATCATAATAGTGATCATTAAGGAGAGATAGCTTGACGTGCTTCGATTTTAATTTCCGGACCGTTATCAATGACGTCTGTCATGCTGCCTTTCTGCACATGTATGTTTGTTTTCATATGCGGACAGTGTATGAAGTACTTCATACAAAAAGCTGTTGTGTGTCTGAGAGAATTGAGTTTGTATGGATATCTGTGAGCAGTTATGTTGATGTATTAGCCTCATTGTGTTTAATTCCATGCTTGGGTGTGTCAGTGCATGCAGGTATCTAATAGCATTAGCTGTGACGGATATCTCACCTGTAATATGACCTTCTCTTTGGCTTTTGATGCTTGGGAGCAAAATTTCCACTGGGAACTATTGAAGTCAACCATAGGAGAGCAGAGATTATGTTCTTAATCTGATGAAAACTACATGGGCTGCAATGAACATTTTCAGCTCCTCATTTTAATGGGCAGAAAGAGAGAAATGGCAGAATGTGTGTGTAAAGTTGACTTTTTATTGGTAAGATAGCAGCAAAACCCAGTGACAAACATAAAAGGTGACTACTAATGATTTATTGAAATTTATTTAGTCAAAAATGGATATACAAGGTTTCAGAAGGACAGCAGCGATATATATTCTTGTAGTGATGATGCAAAAAAATATACAAGATCTACAGAATATAAAGCAATTGTGCAAGTGTAAGCATTCTTCAAATGTCTACTGATATGAAACGCTCACATCACTTAGATTCATAAGAGGCAAAGTGACATTCTTAAAGCCAAGTATTGCGTTCAAGTTTCTAGTAGTTATCAGCCTAACCCAATTTTCCTTACATTTAGCACTTGGTGTGTATTTTTGTTGGAGTGTGTCTCATTCCATCGCACAACATCACTCACAATAGTTTCACTCACAAACCCTCTTGTGTGCTGCTCTTTTCTTTTATTAATTTCCTCAGCTGGTCTTGAGCTCTCCCTCGCTGCTTCCTTTACCCACGAGCCCCCTTTCATCTGTGAGTCACCCATTCCCAGAGGAGACTAGTGGCAACCCTGGAGCATAGAGAGAGAGAAACAGGAAGTAAATAACATAGGGAGAAAAAGTGAGCTATATGAAGGAGAACAACAGTGTCATTGTGTGTGGTAAGCTTTAAAAGAGGAGGAGAGGAGCATGGGTATGGAAGCATATTGGTTGCAGTTTTCAATTTGAAATGCAATACGCAAAATGGCAATGCAGTATGTAAAACGACAATGCAATTGTGTATTTAAATATACATTTTAAATAACATATGTGCAACATTAGGTGCAAAATGAAAATAAAAATTCAATAATATCAATTACATTTGTCAATGTGATGTGATGACATTTAATTTTTGACCGCTCTAACACAAACCGCCCTAGCGTGCCTCCGTGTGTGTATATCTGCCTGTGTTGTACACGTCAAAATGAAATAATCTTCTTTTTATTTAATTGGCGGTTGGCAGAAAAATGAAATCACTCATATTGCATGTCATTTATTATTGCATTATGTAGGCTGTATTGTTTTAAACAGCATTTGTTTATTAATCTACTTTTAAATATGTTATTCATGAAAGGTAGTATTCTATATACCGTTTTTACCGTTATTATGTGAGGTAAAATAAGTTTAAATCCAGAATGTTTTGAAATTCACAACATTTCTACAACTTTTTCTCACGAATTTACAGGTTGCTATTGGACTGTTGAAGACTACGCATTACTTTACGGAGAGCTTACGAACTAGTTACGTTCTGCCTTAAGTTAAGACCAAATGGTGCAACCGAATAACATACAGATTTAGTTACAAACTAGCTAGTAGTAAGCCTCTAGTGTGAACTTTACGTTCACGTTTAAGAAAGAACTTTCGAATGGCTGGTGCAACCCTACCCCGATCCTTCTGCTCGTGATGAACTTCTATGGTACGCAGACAGTACACTGTCACGAAGCGAAGAGGTTAGCACTAGCAGCTGTTCAGCTAAGAGCGCTCAGACTGTTTGCGTCAGTGCGTCAGCGTATGACATCATATTAACGCGTCATCATATCAGTGCATACGTTAAATGATCTGCGCAGCACTCCGTAAACTCCAACACGTATCTTAAAACTGCTTCGCACAACAGAGGTGGCCAGATAGGTGGCCATCCATCATTCAGGGGTAGCCGTGGCCACCCATGGCCACCATGTAGCTACGCCCCTGCCTGTACAACACAAACGCGATCCATCCACGTGAAAAAACACCTGTTTGTACTGTGCTACTTTCATGCTTGAGGCAGTGGGGAGAGATTATGCACAAATATACATAAACAAAAACCAAAAGTGGAGATCTGCCTTTACGAAAATTAACCTTGGTTTCTAATTCATCCGGATGCTGCAGTTTGGGTTGTGACAGATCCACTGTAACTCGATTTCTGAAGTTACGGAAACGTTGCGCCACAAAAACAGTTTCTGAATGATTATGTTATTGACCAGATATTGACTAAGACAACAAATACTGAATGTGTTTATGATGAAAACGTGTATGTGCAAGCGATTTAACACTTTTATCATCTCTGCAGTCGTACGTGTTTTCAACACCTCAACACAACACACGTAACGAGCGATGCTGGCTCCGCCTTCACGCAATGACGCTGTATCGGGGAGGGGCCGTGGCCAGCTCGAAATGCATTTTCAATTCCACATTGAATTTTGCAACACCCAACGCGCTGTGTGTAAATGAAATCCCAAATGTTCAACCTGTTAATGTTAATGCATTTAGGGAAAATGACATTTAAATGATAATTTTGCTACAGTTTTGCTTGACTATCTTAAATATATATAATCAATCCGGGGAAGGCATTTTCATTTTAATTTTGCAACTTAAAGAGCATTAAAAATATCCATTTAAATAACATAATAAAACTAGTGTAGGAACTGACAAATTGATATTTTTGAATTTTTATTTTCATTTTGCACCTAATGTGGCACATACTGTATGTTATTTTAAATGTATATTTAAATACACAATTGCATTGCCATTTTAAATACTACATTGTCATTTTGCGTATTGCATTTCAAATTGAAAATTGCTACCAATATGCTTCCATACATGGGGTGGACAAGTGCAGGAAAATGAGTGCTGTAGTTCAAGGACCCTGGAGATAGACAGAGGCCATAATGAAGAGAGGAAGGGAAAGATAGGAAGAGATTAATCTCCTCCTCAGTTCCCAAAGAGTGTGTGATCTCATCTTTGAGAGAGTGGTCAGTAGTGTGTGTGTGTGTGTGTGTGTGTGTGTGTGTGAGAGAGAGGGGTCTTTGAAGTAGATAGATAGACGTTTGAAGCTTCTTTAGTAGGGTTATATAGCATTACAGCAATTAAGGAAAAAAAACAAATTTACAGGGCAAATAATCCTCAAAGTGCACATTGTAGGGAACCACTGAAATCTACATGTCATCTTTTGGTATATAATAAAAACACAGGGCCACTGCACTGGGCACCAACTCCCAAATTAAAAAATATTTTATTTTAATATGAATCACAGCGTATTCCTATGCTTACAAGTGGTGCATTCATAAATATTACATTTAAAAAATGTTGACATTGTAATGCTCACCCACTCCAATTTCAGTTTCGGAGTTAAAATATTAAATTAATAATTATTTAAAAATAATTTTATATAAAAGTATTTCATATGAAATTTAACAGAGTGAATTACTTCTTTTTGGGAAGAACAGTATGATGTCCTTGTTGATGCGTTTGCCTCAAGGAAAAGCAGGCTTATGCATTTGTAAAATTCTGAGATTTGCAATGCTCCACTTTAAAGCAGAAGCCGTAGGCATGTGTTTATTCTTTCATATTTTAATTTATAATATATATTGATTATTTGTTTTTATGTAAGATTTCTAACAATTTATATTTATGATAAATTTTGTTTTATATTTGGTAGTTCTGTATGGTTGCATATAGCTGCTGTCCTTCTAAAACCTTGTATTTCATGATTTGTATAATTTTTTGTTGTAAATTATTATTATTAGTCACCCTTTACGTCTGTCACTGGGTTTTGCAAATATCTAATCAATAAAAAGTATTAAAACGTGCTTGTCAACTTTGACAACATAGTATTTAATCATTTAAAAAAGTACAGTGTTTTTTTCATCTCCTCAACATTTGGAAACATTAGGAAACAAAAGAGAAGGAAAGCACCGGGCCCAGACAGTGTTTCACCAGCCTGTCTGAAATCCTGTGCTGACCAGCTGGCCCCCATTTTTTCACAGATCTTCAACAGATCACTGGAGCTGTGCAAAGTCCCTTCCTGCTTCAAACGCTCCACCATTATTCCCATCCCAAAGAAATCCAAAATCACAGGACTTAATGATTACAGACCCGTTGCCTTAACATCTGTGGCCATGAAGTCATTTGAAAGGCTGGTGTTAGTTAACCAGAAAAACATCACGGGACCTTTACTGAACCCCCTCAACATGGGACTGCATTATACCCTACAACAGGGCTTGACAACTGGCGGCCCTCGGGCCAAATGCGGCCCGACAATCATCTTTATCTGTCCCGCCTTAACATTTCAAATAAGTGGAAAGACTTTAAGAGCCGTGTGCTTTAAGAAATGCACGTCCTGAGATGCCACATCTTTGAACTCCAAAGCGCTGCTTCATTCAATACAAAAGTAATTCCCGCGGCTCATAACAACAAACTGACGTCTTATAAAGCGATTTGATCGCTCTGTCCAAAAAACGTAATGTTATTTGCAACGTTATAATCGGCAATCCACAGCAGTCGTTTTGCGCACTGGTCGCTATCCAAAACGCGTCTTGTGCCCTTGAAAGCAACTGCAGGAAGGGTACACCACGTGAACGGTTGTCTCGGGTAAGGGAAAACTGTGTTGTTTTTATTACAGCATTCATTACCTGTGTACGATTGCAACGGCTATATTTACGAAAAACAGCTGTTCATCTCCCTCCAGAACTCGAACTACAAAGGATCTTCCCTTCTAAGTGTGTGGGGCACATGAATGCGATTGTACTTCACCCGAAGATGCGGCGATAACATTCAGTTATTTGCACAGATCAATTGATTCGCTTTATAAGACGCCAGTTTAACATCACAAGGAGCAGGGATTACATTTGTGCTGAATGTATTAGCGTTTTTTACTTTAATTGATTTAACTTTTATTACTTTAACCAAAAATATTCATAAATATCTTCTTGAAAAAACAATGCCACCCACATCTTTGATGGACTGGGGGTGAGTCAATTAATAGCAGTTTTATTTTGGGGTAAACTAAGGCATCAAGGAATGTCAAATAACATTAAAAAGACAATACCCCTTTTAATTAAATATCATAAAAAGGCACAAATACCGGATGCAATATCTGTGTGCATGTTTTATTATATGATCTAAAAGTCTAAAAAGCAATAAATAACAGAAATAAAATATAATATATGGTAAAAAACTGGCCCGCATCCTATTTATACTTTTGGAATCTGGCCCTCAAAGAGAAGTAGTTGAAGACCCCTGCCCTACAACATCTGGACAGACCAGGGAATTATGCAAGGATCCTGTTTGTGGACTTCAGTTCAGCCTTTAACACCATCGTCCCAACACTCCTCCAGACCAAACTAAACCAGCTCTCTCTAGTTCTTTCTGTCAATGGATCACCATCTTTCTGACAGACAGGCAACAGCTAGTTAGAATTGGTAAATTCACATCCAACAGCCGTACCATCAGCACTGGTGCCCCCCATTGATGTGTGCTCTCCCCACTGCTCTTCTCCCTGTACACCAACGACTGCACCTCTACTGACCCCCCCTGAAGTTCGTAGACGACACTACAGTTATTGGCCTCATCCAGGACGGTGACGAGTCTGCTTACAGAAGTGAGGTTGAGCAGCTGGCTGTCTGGTGCAGTCATAACAACCTGGAGCTAAACACCTTAAAAACAGTGGAGATGATAGTGGACTTTAGGAGAAACCCTCCGGCACTCCCCCCACTCACCATCATGAACAGCACTGTGGCCGCAGTAGAGCCATTCAGGTTCCTGGGCACCACCATCTCACAGGACCTTAAGTGGGACATTCACATGGACTCTATTGTCAAAAAGGACCAGCAGAGGCTGTACTTCCTTCGCCAGCTGAGGAAGTTCAACCTGCCACAGGAGCTGCTCTTACAGTTCTACTCAGCTGTCATTGAATCCATTCTCTGCACTTCCATAACTGTCTGGTTCGGCTCAGCTGCAAAAACTGACCTCCGAAGACTACAACGGATAGTCCGGACTGCTGAGCGAATCACTGGCACAACGTTTCCCAATCTACAAGAACTGTACTCATCCAGATAAGTGAGTAAAAGAACTCGCAAAATCACTCTGGACCCCTCACAACCCGCACACTTTCTATTTAACTGCTGCCATCTGGTCGCAGAGCACTGAGCACCAAAACAGTCAGACATAGGAAAAGTTTCTCAGGCCATCTACCTCTTGAACTGTTAACTGTTCTACTGTGCAATAAAAACATGTGCAATACACAACTATATACTCATATTTATTATACATATGTTGTTGATATAATATTCAGCTATCCACATTCCCCTGAATAACTTGTATATAACAGTATAATTTGTATATAGCACATCTGTACATCCAATATACTGCCTATTGTCCTTTCTGTCAAATGTGTATTGTCTCTCACATATTTATTTTTTTACGTTTTGTTACCTGTGCCTTGTCACTTTTTTAACCTGTATGTGCACTGGAAGCTTCTGTCACTAAGACAAATTCCTTGTGTGTCCAAGCACACTTGGCAATAAAGCTCTTTCTGATTCTGATTTACATTGAAAAATACTGTCTCATAGTCAATTAAATTCAAACAGTCACAGTTGTACAATTTCCCCATGAAAGAGAATAATCCACTTGATTTGAAATGTGCACTCCACAAAGAAATACAATTCCTGCATTAATATTTAACGTTAGTGGTGCACGGAAATGAAAATTCTGGTTGTATGTTCATTTTATTATATAAACAATTTGTTGAATGTGTCCTGTAGTTCGGTTGCATTTAAACAAAACCGTATGGTACATTTACATCTAACGGTTGTTTGTGTTGTTTAGATGAAACCGTTAGTCAAATTCAGCAGCTCTTGCTAATACAATAAGTTTATTTATTACACGGCGCTCTGGAATGCTTGATTCTGATTGGCCAGTTGTGACATTCCAAGGGTCGTTATTCTCAGATAACAACCGCTCGAAACTAATAACACCCAGTAACGTTAGGTTACTTATGTAATCGCGGTTCTCTGATAACATGAGTGAGGTATCTCACTATGGGAACGCCTCTGGCGTGACAGATCCTGGAAGCACCAATGACACCACGTCTGTCAATTGACAGACCAATCGCGACAGTGATGCGGGAGTCCCGTCCCGCCTCCCTGCTATATATACCACTGCCGGTGGTCCCCACTTCATTCTCCGCATATCTGGGCGCACTGTCTCTCGCCAGAGAAAAGAACAGAGGGCAGTGTGTGTTTTTTGTGCGAGGCGAAGAGATCTACGGCAGCCTGACCGAACCTCTCCCACAACTGTCTCACCACCTGCGGGTGGAGAGTCCATTCTCCGTAAAGAGGATTCTCCCTTTATAGGAGATCTGCCCCCACATTCATTATTCCCGGAACATGCCCGTAATGAATGAATAAATGCTTTGCCCTCCACACTATCAGTTTCTGTGCCAAACTGTGAAGCTGAGAGGAACGCGTTCCCCCCTGGCGATTTATGTATGCCATCGCCGTCGTATTGTCTGATCTGATCAAAATGTGGTGGTCTCTCAGAAACTGCACAAAATGTTTCATCCATTAGGTCTCCCCATGTGCACCGCTGCTGCAAAAAACCCGGATGCTGCAAATCATTTTGACAGGTGCAGTTTAATATTACACAAAATTAAATATAAATATGTATTTTCTGTCCGCTGGTTTTGAGCTTTTCGTGTTATATATATTAGTTTTAGCCTTTGTTATGGCAGGCTTAAGTGATCACCCTTTTATAACAGCTAGAGTAGGTTGCAGAGCGAGAGTGAGCGCGACCAGTGAAGAGTGATGCTGTGTTCAGATTATAAGCGACTCTGTTGCTGCAAGTCGCCAGTGGGCGTTCCCATTAGTGGTTGCCTGCGTGACGACATCCACTGATCATGTTAGCTCTACTATCTTCCTATTGGCTGTTGCTTCTGAAAGTCGCTCTTCATTTGTATGAAGTTGAAGATTTCTCAACTTTGTCGCATCGCTAGACACGCCCATCCGGTCGCCAACGGTTGCGACTGCTCGTGTCGCTGGAAGTCGCCAGCTCTTCATTGAAATGAATGGGATCGTGCCGCTTTGTCGCTTATAATGTGAACGAGGGGTGAGGCGGGGTCATCAGATCTATTTCGGCTTTTTTCGATAAAAAAGTTCTATAAAATTTTCGGAAATATGAGTTTAAAGCAGAAGCCTAAGTAGTATGAGTGTTTTTTAAAACAAGTTTAATTGTACAGCATACATTTATATCTTTGTGCAATTGGCAGACACAGTGCATTCAAGGTTTACATTTTACCCATGACCTTTGCACTGCTAATGCAATGCTAGTTGAGCTGTAAGAAGAGTGTGTCTGCTTTATAATTTTATTCAATAATCTTTTTGATGGTCATTTAATTCAATTTATTATTGCAAACTAGAGAAAAGAGTACAGAAATATAGCAAAAATCTTTCAATAGGTGAAAAGAGAGAATTTTACAAAGCATAGGCCGAGTAAGTAATTAAAAAAATTAATTGTGCTACAATTGCCCTCCATCTCCCCTAATGCAGGCTGAAAGAGAAAGAGAGAGAGAGAGAGAGTATGATGGAGGAAAATGTGAAAGAAATAAGAGTTCTGTTAGTCAAGTGGTTTCCACAGAGAACTGGATGGGGAAGCAGGGATTTACATTGGGCTGTGTGATTCAAAAAGTATTCATATAAATCTGGATTCCTAGAAATGTGCTCCATTTTGCTGCCGTCTCACTGATTTCTCTGTCTCTTTTAGCAAAACTGTCCCAGTAAAAAATATTTGCCGCACACCTTTAACTACATGAAAACACAGATGCAAATGAAGTCATGCAGATTTTATAAACTGGCCAAATGAATAATTTCTGCCTTTTTTGTGATTTTGCTCTGAATCGCATTCAGGGTCTGACAGATGGTGGCACTTCATTATTGTTTTAAATATAATTTCAGCTGAAAAGAATGAGCTTCTGAATGATGTTCTTGTCCTTGTATAATGTCTCATTTTTCAAGTTCAGTTAATTTGTGCTCTGTGGTCTGACACAAACACACGCACATGTCAAACTGAGGTAGGTGTTTGTGACGTCTGACTGAGGTTATCACTTTATGACTTTTTTCATCCTCTGCAGTTGAGCATGGTGGGCACCTGCTCAAGGATCTGGGCTGCTGACATAAAGGTTGATGGTTCAGTCACAAAAGTTGAATTGTATGATCTTGCAGTTGAATTTAAGCTTATTGATTTCCCTCTGGATTTCCTAAGATGTTATTTTAATAGGTTATATTGGACATTCTTATTATTGATTTAAAATAAGTTGTGTGGTTGTTGATAATTGAAGAATATTCCTGTTGCGCTACACAACATAAATGACATGATGTCATTCTCCAAATGTGATATTCATTCATAAAGTAAGTGTGTGTGTGTGTTTGCAAGCACGTTAAAGTGCTTATGTAGCAAAAGCTTTCAAAGACCTACAGAAGAAATCACTCATACGTCACCTTGTGTCTGGTTAGAACAAAGTGTTGCTTATATCACAGTCTTATATGAGCACTTTTATTCTGTGACCATGACATTTAATGCCCGCTGACTGTCCCTGTAAAGTATAAGTGCTTTAGATGAAAAATCCCAAAGGTTTTACAGTGGCACAGTTTGACTGTAAATCAAACATCGTCCATTAGAGTCTCAGTAGAGTCAACAGGTGGTAATTCTCTGTAGATTCACATCACTGTAAAGCTTTTCAAGAGCCACTTTCAAGTTTCTCACTGACTAAACAGTACATCATCATGTGCATGAGTTTTACGTGCCTCGTTCTCTCTCTCTCTCTCTCTCTCTCTCTCTCTCTCTCTCTCTCTCTCTCTGTCTCTCTCTCTCTGTCTCTCTCTCTCTCTCTCTCTCTCTCTCTCTCTCTCTCTCTCTCTCTCTCTGTGTGTGTGAGAGAGTGTGAGGTTTCTCGAGTCCTCTCTCAGGCTGGTGTATTTTAAACGCTCCTTTGGGTCTTAGGGATCTTTCTGTTGCTTTCATCTTCATGTCTTAATGTGTTGCTTGCAAGAACCTTTATGACTTTATAACACAAAAGATATTTTGAAGAATGTGTGTAACAGCAAGGAACCCAAACAAACAAACAACACTGGAATCCTTTGACTTCCATTGAATGGACACAAAAAGTCTTCGTGTGTGTTCCATAGAAGAAAGTCATACATTTTTGATTGACATGATTGTGAATAAATGATGGCAGAATATGAATTTTATGGTGCTAATTGTGTAGTTGTGGACAAACTTGACCATGCCAACCAGTCCAACAGGCACGTGCAGGGGGGGGGTTGGGTGCTTTGGGGGCTTGAGCCCAGGCCCTTTTTCTTCCTCGAGAGAAAGTGCCCTTTTTTCTGGGATTTTTAAAAATAAATGAATATATGTGTGTGTGCGCGTATGTGTTTCTGTTCGCGCACAGCTTTCCCTGTCAAACAAATAGAACATCTCAGGTCAGGTCGGGAAATGTTGAGAGTTCCGATGCCTTTCTTCCATCCGCGTCTACACGCAGGCGCGCAGCAGCGCAAAGCGGGCACGCGCAGCACACTGAGCACAGCCATGCGCAGCACGTTTGGCACATCAGACAGAGAGCCACAGAAGTGAAGCCCTCCCTCCTTTCCAGTAGCGTTTGTCTTGGTGTGGAGGTGAGTGGTGATGAACAGACTAGCTAAATGTGCCTCGAATTCACAGCTAATTATCCAAAAGACAAACCGCAAATATTGTTTTGCTAACATCCATCACTTATGAGCTGAGTTAGCTAAAGTTTCGCAGAGGCAGTATATTATTAACTTACATGCTAACTAAATGAAGTAATGACAGCTGAATACAGTATAATTAATAACGTCATCAGAATCGCCTCATTGATATGTAGGCATTAAGTAATTAAAATGTGCTTACTTGCAGGCAATGCAGATGAATAGGATAAAAAACTAAAGCATATCACCAGTTATTAGTTAATATGACTTACATGGAGAGTATTTTCCCTTGAAATGTTATGTGTAAATAGTCAGATATACAGTATATGCAGCTTGTTTTGGGTTAATTTAGAAGAAATCTACAGAAGCAAACAGATGAGGAAGGCTTAAAACAAACAACTTAATGTGTATTTTGGATATTTCCTTTCCATTAGAGCAAAAGAAGACATGAAAGCAAAATAGATCAACATCTCAAAATTGAACAGTACATTAAGTGTCCCGCCTTAAACGATAACCTCATAAGTTTGATGTCAGACTCCTCATCTAATAACTATCCATTTTATATGTTGTGTATGCTGATAGATCTAAGCAGCCCTCCCTCAAATGTGAAACAAAGTTCTTGTCACCATCAGTGTGTGTGTGCGTGGTACAGTAAGTGTAATTATAACAACAATAATAATATTATTAATAATAATAATTAGTTAAGCTGCTGTATTTGTGTATTTTGTCAATCATTTTTTGCAGTGTGTTTTAATGAATTTTGCAGGTTTTTGTCATGAAAAATAACAAATTAGCACCAACTGCCTTTTTCAGTTTAGTGTGAAGGTCATTGTTGGTGTCCCAATAACACCAAAATAATTAAAACAGTTTATTGGCTTGGGCAAAATAAACAAATTATTAGTGAAAATATGTCCTTTTCCTTTGTGCAGTCATTTATTCTATGTATATACTTGAAACTTTAGCATAGAAATCATACACATTGTGGCTTAGTTTCCTTTGTTGTTGCCTGTTCTTGTGATAAAATTAGTGAATTCTAAGGAAGACAATGGTCTCTATGTGAACTGATTATTTTGTAGACATTGTTGGAAAATGAAACAACATGAAACAATTGGGTGAGTGTGAGGGATTTAAAAAAATGTTGTTTTTAATATATTTAACATTTTTGTTTGGAAAAAATTAAAACAAATATGAGAAGTGCCCTTTTTTTCCACTTGAGCCCATGCCCCTCAATATGTCTGTGCACGTCCCTGCAGTCCGATCCTGACCCCTTGGTTTGATGGCATCCTAAATGACAAACGCTGAGGTCATTTAAGTTTCCTCTACATGTGCAAAGGCTCATGGGTAGTTCTTAGATACACAGCCCAGAGTCACGCATAGTGAGCCTTGTCATGTGGAAGTCAGATTTCCATAAACGTAATCAATTTGCCATGCTAAAAACTCATTAGGGTTCAGTGTACGCCCTGCAGCTTGCTCTCAGAGGAAGATGAAGCAGTCAAAAGGGAGAGTGAGTTTAGGTGACCGAAGATGAAAGAGAGAAATAATTTAAATCTGATGATCTTAGTGGGCGTCTTTGTCCAGTACAGTAATAATATGACGGTGAGTTATTTATGTAGTGTTTTTTATTTTTTAAGTAAAATAAAAAAAATTGTAGTGCTCCTCTCCATGGGTGACGGTGGATATGTGTGTTTTACATGGTTTTCTTGCTGTAGGGTTGGTGTTATGACCATTTATTACACGGCTCATTTGAATGCTTGATTCTGATTGGCCAGTCGCGACATTCCAAGGGTTGTTATTTTCAAATATCATTTTGAGAGGGGCAGTTTAATATTACACAAAAATGAATTATAAATATGCCTTTTAATAATAATAATTTAATAATAATGTCATATAACATATATGACATTTTATTTACAAATGATTAAACCAATTTGCCTGTTCGTGACTTTTGAATGTCGTTTCTTACTTTAAAACTGAAACTAAACGGCTTTTCCTCGCGGAAGGTCTGCATTCAGTAAAAATGAGCTAATCAAATATTTCAAATTCACATTTTATGTCCAGTTTTTTCTCATGTGGCAAGTAGCCGTGTAATAAACAGGATAATGTACAAGCAGCCGGCTGTTATCGCGAAATAAGCCCCTTCAGTGTGATACAAGACACTGTCGGGGCTTATTTCTGCGATAACAACCGGCTGCCTGTACATTATCCCTTACAGAAAGTTTATATAATCTCCTCTTGGACAGGATTCAGTTGTCATTCTTGATCTGTGTGTTTATAGCTTTTTGTGTTTCCTCATTGCGTACATTATCAAATCTCGCTCGCACTCATAGATATATTATATTATATTTAAAAAAGTTTGGTTTTAGTTATTTACAGGATGTTTTAAAAAGTGGTCGTGACAACATGATTTGCTCGTTTGTGATTGAGTCATCGGGAAATATGAGCGCGATCTTAACTCTGTGTCTCTCTACCTTGCCTTCCGAATGACGTCATTGGCGCAATACGTCAGCTGCCATATCTCAGAGGTTTTGACTTCATTTTTCTACAATGGAAGGTCTGGTATGGTCTATCCTCAAGATGCACACCAATAAATAATGTTTTTACCAAGGCGCATTTGTTAAACACCTAAGTGTCTTAATTTAACTAGACCTACTCTTGGCTTAATCTAAGGCCCTGTTCATGAAACCACCCTCTGTGTGTTATATTCATAGCAGCATGTACTGTCTAACTTATGCTTGGCAAATTGTGTTATGCAATATAGTCAGTGTTTGTTTGTGTTTTATCTACTTCAAGTGTATATTAATTGCTCTGTTCTGTATGTGTGGGTTTTGTTAGCTATTGCTTGGGGACAAATACAAGTCCGCAGAAGTCCCAGAATTAAATATAGGCTAACAAACCTTCCCTTTGGAGAGATTAAAATGATGAGTAACCCTTTTTTCTAGGGTTACGGTTTGAGTTAATAGTCTAATTATCATGAAGTTTATTTTAAAATAATATAACTGTTATGTTTTCATATAGATAGCCAAACAAACATGTGTGTGTTAAACGGTCTGCTGCAGGTGCTTGTTTATGTGTGTGTGTTAATCTCTCCAGCGGCTCTCCACCTAGCAGGCTGATGAGCAGAGTCTGACAGTGGAGTGTTGGGCTCATTGACTCGGTCCCTGCAGGGTTCAGTGCTTTAATAGCCTCTGATGGCATGAGGCCGGACTCCAGCTTCTGACCTCCCACAGGTAGCAGCAGCAGCACTCTTCACTACAGTCTTGCCCGGCGGGCGCTTCGCGTATCAGCCGCGCAGAGCCGTTGAGTCGGCCTGCTGTTTTGCAGACCGCATTCGGACACGGCAAACTGCAGGAATGAAGGGCAGGGTGTGTGGAGAAAGAGAAACAGGTTTACAAACGAAAGGAGGTAAAATGTTTGAGATGGGTTTCCAGAGATTCCAGAGGAGATCCGGTGCTCAGATATCAGGGAATGTAAACTATTTGCTACTGAAGGGTAGTTTTAGAGAGCTACTAGAATATTGCATTGGCCATTGTCATATTTGTTTTGACGTATGGGCATCAAAAAATATGGCATCTGGGTTTAGCTGTGTTAATAAAGGGATAGTTCAGCCCAAAATAAAAATTCTATCATCATTTACTCACCCTCTTGTTATTTCAAACCTGTATGATTTTTAGTTTACATCAAAGCCATCATCTTTGGCTAGAGATCAGTTGACTGGACAAAGTTAATGAGTGCAACGTGAGTCATCATTTTTCTTCATATTCCCGGAGGAAAAAAGACTAAAAGTGCACATCTGTTAAAAGTGACTAGCTAGCTTACATGGTGCTATACGTGAATTAACTGGTGATATATACAAAACATGAAAGTCCCATTAAATGCGAATTCAGTGATTTAATTATGTCGTAAAAATATTCAGAAATATTGTATGTAGTAACTTGAAATAGTTAGTAATATCTGCAGAACAGAATTGGATCTCAGTGTGGAAATTGAAAAAAAAAACAGTCACGTCTCCGGTGTCTTCCTGGTGTTTAATTAGTGATGTAATCAATCAGTCAAAACAACCTCAAAATTCTAATTAAACAAATTAATACAAATTTAATATCCAAGCATGATGAAATTTAGGAAAATAAATGAGACCTCTGTACACATCCAACCGGCTTAAATGGTGTTAGACTTTAAACAGGTCCACCACACTGGCAATTTACTGTAAAAGAACATTTTTATCTGTTTAATGTATTGAAGAATGAATTGTGATCACCATCAAGGCACAACACTTGTCTAACACTATAAACACAGAAAAACATTTTATTTAAATGTAAAAATATGAACTTCATTTTGCCAAAGCCATGCGAGTAGAAATTGACAGTGTGTTCAGGCCATGCACACTCAAAGACTTCTTTTCAAATAATACGTGCCCCCTTCGTTTTTATGAGCGTAATTAGAAGTCATCTTTCTTTTTTCTTCAGTTCTCTTTTCTTCATATGGTCTAATTTGTTTTCAGCTGTAGAATTCATATTGCTTTGGTTATATTGTGTTTTGAAGTGATTACAACAATGAGAGAGAAATGAAGAAAGTATGAAGGGAAGTAAGATGAAAAGTGAGAGAACAAGAAGAACATTCATTAGAGAGAGGTGGTAATTCTCCAGAGGTTGTTTTATTGAACGGTGCTTTATTTTGCAGTTTGATGTCCATGAAATTATAAAGCTGAGCACTCATAAACATTTTACTTACAGTATACACATTCATGCATCATTTCACACCTGTCACGACAATTTCACAGACACAGGGAAGACTACATGGTGTTCTTGATGTTCTGCGCATTGAATCAATAACAGACCCAACCAGATGAGTTATTACACACCAAACACGTATGTGTGCCTTCACGAAGATTGTGACACATTTGCAGTTAATGTGGTAATTTTGAGGTTTACAGTTCTTTACTTGAAGCGCTGAATCTGAAGCAAATCTTTGTAAACAACGCTTGGCATAGATGTATAATATTTTCTCTGACCAATAGCAGACAGACGAGTGCTAAAAAATAGTGTTTGCATTTAGTGACACAAGTGGTGTAGAAATGACACTCTCCACCTTGAAGCTTCGTCACATTAGGTGTGTGAGCAGACATACACATCAAAAGACTCGTTTAACCCCTGACCTCACAGTGTTTATTCAGAGGCGAGGCGCTCAAGATTGAATATCCATTGAGGCTGTGCATCTGTTCAGGGTATCCCCATTTGAACCCGGTCCAGTGTCCGTGCACACACCTGCCTCCTCCCCCCCTTCATCCAGCTCCTCATATCAGCTCTGTAAATCTCACGGATGTGACAGCTGCAGGTGTGCTGATTAAAACATCACTTTCATCTGTCCGGTCTGTTTATTCCAAGCAACAGCAGATGCTTCTGGTTCTGGGGGTGAAGGGGCGGAGCTATCAGGGATAATCACGCCTTTCAGACGGAGTAGACACAGGGAACGGTGTGGGATTGTATTATATGTTTATCTCGGATTGGTTTTTGTATTATGGTCAATTGATGAACCGTTTCATGATAATATACCGCGTTTTAAGTCAAGGTTTGTTTATACATTTCAGGATTAAAGGTGCTGTGTGTAGTTTTTTGGAGGATCTATTGACAGAAATTCAATATCATTTACATAACTATGTCTTCAGAGGTGAATAAAGACCTTACATAATGAAGCGTTGTGTTTTATTACCTTAGAATGAGCTATTTCTATTTACACACATATACAGTATATACATATATATATATATATATATATATACATACACCGTGGGTCCTCTTACATGGAATTCGCAGTGTTGTTTCTACAGTAGCCCTAAACAGACAAACTGCTCTACAGAGCGCGTTTCGTAAATACATTATCTCCTTCGGCAAAGAAGTGAAAACGTGACAAAATCTATGTGAGAGCCTGTTTTTTAGCAGGATGATGTTAAAAATCTGAAAAGAAAATATGTTTGTGTGCACATCCATGTACATGATGTAACATGCACACAACTTGAAATTTTGAGCTGGGGATTGATTTGAAATGCTCTAATTGGCGGCAACAACGCACAATAGTGCTTTACATAAAGTAGGAGGCTCAACTCACAATTGACTTCAAATCCACTTTATGGATACATGTGATAGTTGTCCTAACCTATCTGACCCAATTTGGACCAGGTACCACATAATGCACCCCTGCTAAAACCCATTTTGATGGTAGTTGGATTATGTGGTACCTGGTCCAAACTGGGTCAGACAGTTTTGGACCAACAATAAACCAGCCACTATATTTCAAAAACCATCTTGACCACCTTAAGTTATATTAAATTTCTGACGGCTGGGTATGTCACTAAACCGTAAACTCTTTCTCTTTTATGATTTTATATATTTTTTTCACCTGAATTTTAATTCAGTTCTAAATGTTCTATTGGTTGTATTTTATTCTACTATTTGTGTAGTGTTAACAACAGGAAGTGCTTCTGTGTTCTTGCAAAAAACGGTCTACTCTATATGATGCATTTTTGTTTCTCTACACACAGTATAGTACTATATGCGAGCATATGAGACACGTGTAAATCTTGTGTGCGGTGTCAGTATCAGAGAAATATTTTCTGACTGAACAACTTGACTGACACTAGACAGGTGTGCAGTCAGAAGGGGGCATCATAATTGATTGGCACCCTCCATATGTACACAGCTAAAACAGCTGCTACTGTACAAATATATATTTATATTCTCTAAAACACAAGAAAACATATGTTCGGGTAAGCCCTCTTGCACGTGATTGTTTTCAGGGTTGGTTGGATTGAACGCTGCTTCAGGGGAATTTTCAGTCCACATAAACAACCTGTCAGTGAAGGCATAAGCTTACAGCTTGGAATCGTATATGTAAAATAGGGCCAAATGGAAGGCTGGCTAGTTAGGTCAGACACCTCTTGGCATTGATCTATTTTTATGGGAATACTCCAAAAGCTTAATATAAGTGTCACGATCTGGCAGAAGAACCCAATCGCAGGCAGGCAGTGACGGGGTTAACGAAAAACAATACTTTATTTATTAACAAAACACAACCAAAACACCCACAATGGGGAAAAACTAAACTGAGAACAACTACCATCAAACAAAGACTTCCCACGTGGGGGCAAAACAAAAAGACAGGAACAAAATAAACTAACTATAAAGCAACAACACAACGTCTTAACAAACAGCACGACAGGGTAGAACACAAAAACTCACAGAAACCCGAGGACCATAGTACAGTACATACAACGTACACGCACAGAACGCAAACAGTACAATACACGAGCACAGGACAAAGAAACAAGAGGGTATAAATAGAGAAGACAAACGAGGGATAACGAGCAGGGCAGGTGTAGAACATCAAACACTCAGGGAAAGATAACGAGATGGCGGGAACAGAGACGAGACACTGGAAAAACACATGAGAGGTAAAAACATAAACATCTCATGGCCTTCCCACATAAAACCCAAGGACTCTGCCCCGATCCCACCACACGACTAGAATTTCATAAACAAGACGGTGGGACCGTGACAGAGCCCCCCCCTTAAAGAACACCTCCAGGTGTTCACCAAGGGGTGACTAACAAGACCTGACAGACTGGACCAAAGACAAAAACCAGACAAACATGGTGAACAAGACAAGGGGCAGACATGACAACAAGACCACAGGGCCCGTTCAGAAAGGAGGTTTAGTGAAAACTCTGAGTATATTAACCCTGAAATGAGGGAAACTCTGGGTTTTCCGTTTCAGAATGTGAGGTATGTCAAACCTGAGAAAGCGGGGTAACTCAAGCCCGTTTCTAAAGGAGAGGTATCTTATACTCAGAGTCAGTAACCATAGTAACTTACTCTGTGAACCTAACCTGGTCGGGAGCAGGTTTTCTTTGGTAAACCCAGAGTTTATTTCGATCTCCTCCCCCTTTTAAAGCGCAAGTGGTGTAACTCATCCATTCATTCATTAATACAGTCATTCATGGCACACATTTTGATTACACAGAGACCATCTCAGTGACTTATACTGTATGTCATATGTGCTCTTATAGAGGATTCATGAAGAGGCTGCATTAATTCATTGGAATGTACTTTGATTTCAGGAGAGCACCGAGTGGAATTTTGTCATTTCCCTGTGCATTTTTATTAAAACTGTACAGTTTTTCTTTACAGTGAATTAGATGTATCAAAATATATCTCATCCATCCTTACACATAAATAAAGTGCATGAATAAAGAAATGAATAAATACAGACATACATGCAGAAATGAAGCGATAAAGTAATAAACAAGTAAATTTGACATGCAGCCATTCCAAGTGAAATCTGTTCAGAGCAGGATTCGAACCGGCGATCAGTCTAACTTTGCACGAGAGTCTGACGCCCTACAGGTGTCCTATACACCATGACGTCTTACTTGCGTAACTAGAGCACTCATGGCGAGTGAGAACATACGATTTTTTTATTATTTCTGTTGTTTCATTCATTAATGATTAATTTATTTGTTTATTGGCAATTTATTAATTTAAACTTAAGTCATTTTCAGGACATCAGTAAATCGAGCGGAAAGTGTGCCTCACTCTCATGTGCTTTCTGCCGCCATGTTGCTTTTTTTGGTGCTGTTGCCATGGTGAATCGTGCTATCTTCGCTCAATTGATGATGGCTTTTTAAATCAATGGTGCACGCGCGTAACCTAGAGTGAACTTACTCAGAGTGGATTGAACTAATTGAAATCACCTGTTCTGAAACCGAAAACTCAGAGTTGCGATTCTCTGAGTAAATCAACTCAGAGTTCACATTTTAACTCGGTGTTGGTTGAACCTCCTTATTGAAACAGGCCCAGGACTGGGGTGGGAGCAACAAAAACAACAAACATGGGAGGGGGGGTGGGGCAAAACAAGGGCCCATAGGGGGCAGTCCATGGGGGTGGGGAATAGTCCCAGTCCCCGGCTGCGCTCGAGGGCGCTGAGTCCTGGGGGACTTAGGATAAGTCCTGGGGGGAACAGTCTTTGACCCTGGGAGTCTCCCAGGGACCGGCTGGAAAGCGGCTGGAAGGGCTTGACCCGGCTGAAGGCCGGCTGGACAGGGCTTGACGCCGGCTGGAAGGCCGGCTGGACAGGGCTTGACGCCGGCTGGAAGGCCGGCTGGACAGGGCTTGACGCCGGCTGGAAGGCCGGCTGGACAGGGCTTGACCGGCTGGAGCCGGCTGGACAGGGCTTGACGCCGGCTGGAAGGCCGGCTGGACTGGCTGACGCCGGCTGGAAGGCCGGCTGGGACGCCGGCTGGATCACCGGACTGGACGCCGGCTGGATCACCGGACTGGACGCCGGCTGGATCACCGGACTGGACGCCGGCTGGATCACCGGACTGGACGCCGGCTGGATCACCGGACTGGACGCCGGCTGGTCACCGGACTGGACGCCGGCTGGACACCGGACTGGACGCCGGCTGGATCACCGGACTGGACGCCGGCTGGATCACCGGACTGGACGCCGGCTGGATCACCGGACTGGACGCCGGCTGGATCACCGGACTGGACGCCGGCTGGATCACCGGACTGGACGCCGGCTGGTCACCGGACTGGACACAGACTGGACACAAGACTGGACACAAGACTAGACACAGGCCTGGACACAGACTGGACACAGGACTGGACACAGACTGGACACCGGCTGACCGGACTGGATGCCGGCTGGACCACCGGCCTGGGTGGTGCCCCCCTCCTCGGCTTCTTCTTCTTCGACCGGCCCACAGAACGTGTGGCCGGTTGCTGAGAAGCGATGGGGAGCCCGGTTAGCTCCGTACCGGAAGAGTCGGATGGGGAGTCCCACGACTCCCTTCGTCTGCGCCGGCCACGGATGCTGATGGGCAGAGGAAGAGCTGCCGGGGAAGAGGCGGACGGTGCGGCCATGCCGATGACCCCGATCTCCATGACGCGACCCTCCGGGATCACGGGTAGGGTAGATGGATTGGGTTGGGCTGAGACCCTGGGCTCCGGCCGATTCATGGCATACCGAATCATGTCCGTGAAGCCCAGCGGTCTCAGCATCCTCATCTCCTCCCGAGACAGCGGCTCATTCAGTCCACCGTTGAACAGGGCCATCTGCTCAGTCTCGTCATGGACCATCTCCCCTGCGGTCTCGAAGAATCGATCTGCGAACTCCAGGACATCGGAGTAGCCCTGTCGCAGACCGCAGAGGAGATGGGCCTGCCTGGATCGCCTAGCCTCCATCTTGCCTGCTGGGTTCAATGATGGCTCTTGTATTCTTCACATCTGCAAAACCCAAGCGCAGGCAGGCAGTGACGGGGTTAACGAAAAACAATACTTTATTTATTAACAAAACACAACCAAAACACCCACAATGGGGAAAAACTAAACTGAGAACAACTACCATCAAACAAAGACTTCCCACGTGGGGGCAAAACAAAAAGACAGGAACAAAATAAACTAACTATAAAGCAACAACACAACGTCTTAACAAACAGCACGACAGGGTAGAACACAAAAACTCACAGAAACCCGAGGACCATAGTACAGTACATACAACGTACACGCACAGAACGCAAACAGTACAATACACGAGCACAGGACAAAGAAACAAGAGGGTATAAATAGAGAAGACAAACGAGGGATAACGAGCAGGGCAGGTGTAGAACATCAAACACTCAGGGAAAGATAACGAGATGGCGGGAACAGAGACGAGACACTGGAAAAACACATGAGAGGTAAAAACATAAACATCTCATGGCCTTCCCACATAAAACCCAAGGACTCTGCCCCGATCCCACCACACGACTAGAATTTCATAAACAAGACGGTGGAACCGTGACAATAAGTGTGATGTACATGTCTGTGGTTGCAGAGGATCTCATTTAAAGTGATTGTTCACCCAAAAATAAAAAAATTGTCATTTCAAAGCTGAATGACTTTCTTTCTTCCGCAGAACACAAAAGAAGATGTTTTGAAAAATGTTGTTCACCGGTCCCATTCACTTGCATTGGTTTTGTGTCCATACAATAGAAGTGAATGGGGGCCAGTGCTGTTTGGTTACCAACTTTCTTCAAAATATCTTCTTTTGTGTTCTATGGAAGAAAGAAAGTTATAAAGGTTTGAAATGACAAGAGGGTGAGTAAATGATGACAGATTTTTTTCATTCACTTCCTGTTGTGAAAACACACACACACTCATTTACTCGCGCACACTTTAAACCAACACTCAGTCTTGGTTTATCAATTATACAACCTCTTAGGAGAGTTAAAAGGCAAAAAATGCAATATGCTCAATTTAATTAAACATTAAATCGAATAAGATCATTAATCCTCAGAAACATCTGCATTTAATTGGATAACTCGGCTCTTAATGGAACATGAGAACGTGATGTAAGTGACTGACATTACCCCAACCATAAAAATATGTCATCCAAACACAGCGTTTCATTAGAGAAACATAAAAGCGCAACGCGAAATATCTTTTCATATGGTGGAGTGAGCCACTTTAAAGGTTGCATTAAAATTAAATGAACAGAAAATTACATTTGTTACCCTGAGCTTATTTTATGTACCGGATCAAAATGTATCAAGTAAGGCAATAAATGCTGAACTTTCCTGACAATAAATGGTAATAAAAGCCGTTAACCAATCATGTAAGGTAACATTGATGCAATATTACAGTGCGCGGGTACAAAACCCTCGGGGAGATCGGCAGTTTAATTACAGTGTCACTCTCTCTCTCTCTCTCTCTCTCTCTCTCTCTCTCTCTCTCTCTCTCTCTCTCTCTCTCTCTCTCTCTCTCTCTCTCTCTCTCGCTCTCGCTCTTTGGTAGTTCAGCTCAGGTAATGCAGTTTAGATCAATATACTCTGACAGAATCCAAAAAGAGGAAAATCTTCTAAATTCTCTCTATCATCCTCTGTTCCGCTTTCTTCTCTCCTCCTCTCTCTCTCGGGCCAGTTTGTAATGTGTTGTGGTTCCAGTGTGTGTTTGCATGCGCTGGATCTCTCTGTGCTCGGTGAGGTGAGTTTATCCCTGGAGTGTCTAACTTGGACAGATAAGAAAGCACATCAGTTCATTCCCCTATTGTTCCCCGTTCACAAGAAAAACAACCCTGAATAAATAAATAAAAGAACAAAAAACAAACAAAATGAATAAATATCACTGCCTGAAGAAGCATTAAAAAACAAAGGAAGAAACAGAAGGGTAGAGCTCGCTGTATGTGCAATATTTTGCCTTTCTCAGGCGCACATGAAGGCCATAAATATAATGAAAATAGTATGTCATTCTTTGGCTTCATACATTTTACTGTGTAATGCATGACGAAACAAATTTTGTTCTGTGCCTTGGGCTTCCCACAGCACACAATTCAGAATCCTGGGGCTAAACAAGGGTCGTGTGAGGTGAGGAGTGCAGCTTGGCTCTGTGAAAGTAGATAAAGTGGATTGATCCTGAGGTAGAAGTGTAGGGATATTTATTTGGAAATATATTTTATTATAAAGGCACATGAAAATCATTTTGTTATGCTCTTAAATGCAGCACGTCTTTTAGAAACATTTGTTTGCTGCTTTTTAATGGTGTGAGAATATTTCATATGGTAGAAAATCTGAATATCAAATGGGCAATTCCCGCAAATGTCAACCTTAAAATGAAAATATCTTAAAGATTTTACCAAAGGTTTTCACCATACTTGGGTCAGATGACAATTTTTGGTGGTTTAAATACCCATGTGAAGTCTTACTTTATAATGTAATTGTATGTGTGTTTTTAAAGCAGTTTTTCATAGTCAGGTAAGTAAATGGTCACATCCATATCGGAGCTGTCACATCCATAAAGGTCCATATTCCTCATTAATGTGTAAAATATAGATACTATTTTATGTTCTATGAAGAGTCATCCATTCTCCATTTGTTGGGTATTATTGCTTCTGGTTTGAACATTTTCATTTACAGAAATCCTACAAATGTTGTCTCTTATAGAAAACTTGTGCAAAGACTGATATTTTTCTGGTGTCTGGACCCTATCACCAGGGGATTTAGTAAAATGATTCAATATGTTGGTAATAAATAGCTTCTCTGAGAATTTCTTTTTTCTAGTTTTGATTGAAAATGTCACATCCAAAATGCTTTTAATTGCCCATTTTGTTTGATGTTTGCCCTTGGAAAAGTGCCATATCCCCCTCAGATTTTTTAACAAAGCAGATTTTGAATGTGACCCCTACTCCCTAAAAAGGGACCCAGTCACAAAATATAATCAGGATAATGAAGTTGTGCAGACCCTGACAATTCTGTTATGTTCTACCCAAATGGATGGTAATCTAAAGTTCAGTGGCAATTTAACTTGATTTATTTAAAAAACAAAAACAAATATATTATTACGTCTCAACCGAGGACTCCTTGGTTTACCAGTTTGTACCACTAGACCTAATCTTATTCAATTAACAACTTTTGTTACAAATAAATAAAACAATTATTGAGCAAGTATGTAAATAATGCTCAAAGTCTATATATGAAGAGCTTATTTAAAAAAATGAGATAACTCCGTTTTTAATGTTTTTTATTGTGCATTCCAATTAATATCAATCAAACTGCAGTCGTTTTTTTATTAAAGCCATACTAACTAAAAAAATACAGCTAACCAACACAATAAAACACAATAAAAACATGATAACATAATAAGAAACATGATTTTAGATTTTTTTTAAAACAGTTATCTCATTTTGGAAACAAAACACTTGCTTTTATTAATATATTAGCTGTTGGTAACCTGCAATTTGATGTTTCAAACAGAGATGGGAATATGAAGGTGATCCTCATAAATGGCTAAAAACAACCAATCAACCATCAATCAGTGTCGGCATTTCTCATGTCACACAAGACATCATTAACATCTGATTAGAAATGTCATGCCTTAAATTTCCCTTATACAAACAAATCCCATTTCCTCATTCTTACAACCTCCCAGCATGTCAGCAGTGTTGTGCTGCTCGAGGACAGCACTCGTTCACCGTGAACCCTGTCAGTGAAGTATATGTTTACAACCGGGCTTGTACCTTCGAAGTGTCTCCTGTCCTGCTCTTGCGGTCAGTATGCAGATCAATACAGTAAGGCTCGTGAGGACTGTTTAATGTCTGCGTGTCGATTATGTTTGGCTGTACTCTAGAGGCTGAGAGATGTTTGTCACGATAATGAAATACATTATGCATGATGGGAAGGGAGAAATAAAAGAAGCTACATCTGGTCTCATATATGAGAGAGAGAAGAACAGAGTAAAAGGAAAGAGTAGAAAGACAGAGAGAGGATGATGGAGAACACTGTAATTCTAAGAGCAGGTACAGGGTGGGACAGAAGCATAATTTTTTTAAAGCTGTGGTGAATCAGATATGATGTCACATTTCTGTTTTTAATAAATACGTCACTAAAAACAAATAATATTAATTTGAAATGTCAAAACCTTTTAAGCTTCTCTGCTCTCACCAAACTGTTATGTCTAAAAGCAATTGCCGGCCAAATCATGTATTATGTCTTTGTTTTTATGCAGGAAATCTATTTAGTCATTATGCATAATCCAAATTGGTATGTAAATACCTGAGCATAGATGATGATTGGAATATTTCCCATTTATCTTATTCAGGAATTCTATCAGAGGAAATTAATGACAGAGATCCCGAGTGCATATGAAAAGCAGAGAGAGAGAGTGAAAGGGAGAGGGGGAGAGGAACATGAGAGAGAGAAAAAAGAAAGATGGTGGAAGAGATATGTATTTACCATTAACAAAATCATATTGTGACTCTGGGCCAAACAACTCGGTAAAAAAGTCAATTTAGAGGAAAATAAATGTGTGACAAAGATACAAGTAATCTCACTCAACACTGTTCTATAAATAAAATCAAACCCTTAGAGGTAAATAGACAGGAAATTACACAGGAACTTTGACAAAAACGCTTTCAGATGCATAATAAATCTTCAAAGAAACATTTGTAATTCCATGGATGGCAGCGTTTTAGTAGACTCGTGGATGTGCACTTTAGGGTTCATCACAGTTTTAAGGGGAAAATTGCACAGATCTGTTCAAAGTCAAGTGTTTGTGTGTGATTTGCATGGTAGCGTTACAATCCGAGATTGCTAGAAAATAGGTTTGTAATTTCATTCGCAGAAACAGCCTCACGGTTTCAGCAGTATCACTCTAGAATATATAAGAAATGGGCAGAAAGCTTCCTCTGCCAGGAATGAGAACCTATGTGTTTGTAATGAAAAACAGTAGCTCCATATTTTGCCACATACTATGAGAAGGCACACCGGTAGAAAACAACTAACGTATGTCAATATTACAAAACAGTGATGACCTTTGGCGATTGCTGCTCAAATTCTGGAAGTTGGTCACAACTATGACTGCTTAGTCATATGGTTCTGTCACGAGTGGTGGTGAAAGAACCCAAATGCAGGCAGGCGGTGAAGGGGTTAACAAAACACTTTATTTAACAAATAACAAGACAAAACAAAAACCCACGATGGGGGAAAATCAACTAAGGATAAATACAAAATAAAAACTTCCCACGAGGGGGCAAAACATACAGACAGGATCAAAATAAAACTAAAATCCACAGACAGGGCAAAGCAACAGGAACACGGGCAAACTCAGACACTAAACAACCAGGTAAGCACATAAGTACACTTACACAGGACACAGCAAAACACAATGACCACAACGTATAAACACGCACATAACACAGTACAATCCACGAGCCCCAAGACAAAGAAACAAGAGGGTATTTAAAGGGAAGACAAACGAGGGATAACGACACGGGGCAGGTGTGGGGGAAGGGAAGGATTTAGTTAGGGAAGGATAACGAGGAAACGAGATGGCGGGAACAGAGACGAGACACTGGAAAAACACATGAGAGGTAAAAACATAAACATCTCATGGCCTTCCCACATAAAACCCAAGGACTCTGCCCCGATCCCACCACACGACTAGAATTTCATAAACAAGACGGTGGAACCGTGACAGGTTCAGTGTCCAAACACTTGTTGAAGCCATTATAAATTTATCTTTAGCTTTATTTTAGCATCTGAAAGAGATGCTTTTAATTGGTTCTCTTTTTAAAAACATCATATCTCAGAATTATATTTCTGCGAAGATAAAACCATAGTGCTAAAGGTCTGACCATCAAATGAATAAATAAAAAAGATGTCATGAAGACCTGTCAAATATTCTCATGGGCTCAGATTAGAATAACTTTAACGCTCTATTTAGCAGAAGGTTTAACAATGGCGCTATACCATTGTGCCTCTTTTTTTCTCATGCTCGGCTACATGTAAACTTTAAACGGCAGGATATAAAATGACAGTATAGTTGTGAAGTCTGTTAAATAATTTTCTCTGTAATCTAGTGAATTGATCGTGAGATCTCTATGTACTTTATATGTAAAGCAAAATGATAAATACTCCTTCCTAAGTTGCTTTGGATAAAAGCGTCTACTAAATGTAAAGGAATACATATGTTGTATCATGCAATTTGTTATGGTCCTCCAATCTAATTGGCCAAGCAGCGTTTTGAGAGTCTTACACCATGTCTACAGCGGTCGCATCCATTGTGGACAAAATTATAATGTGTTCTAATGCATTCTATTATCATTTGTCGTGTCGCACCGCGCCATGCCCGGTGTAGACACCGTGTTAGGACATTTCAAAATCTTTAATATTCTGCTTGGCTGTGTTTGCGTCAATCCAGATAGAGCATGTGTCTGTGTATTTTCTTACGTGTAGAAAGCAGTTAGTTTTATACCGTTTCTACAGTCGAATCACATCGTGTGATATTGCTCGATTAGAAACTTTATCACACAATTCTGAAGATTTTTTCTTGTATTTTCATCTTTATTTGTCAGATTTTAAATGCTTGCAGAATGTCTATCATTTGCTGCTATGCTACATATTTAAAAAAGCATATGGGGCAATGTGTTCTCTAGACCATATGGTGCAAGCATGTGCATATTTGCGTTACTGTTTTTCTGCGTGTTTGTTGCATTTTTTTAAACTGTGTTGATGCAGCCAAACCCTTTAGAATATATACAGGAAACTTACAGAGCAAGTTGTTATTTTTCTTTGCCAGCAGACAAGAGTAAAGGTCAGGTTTTCATTTGTGGGTGTCTTGTCAAATATGTGTATGTATGACTAACAGCCTATATAAGTTATTGTTTGTATTTTGCTCTGTATCTTCAGGTAGCTATAGGTTATATGCTTGTAAGAGTTTAAATGTCTACCTGTTATTATAATGTCATTTTTCAACTGCATTTAGTACTTAATTCATAATTTTATATTTTTGCATTTATGAAGGTCAGCATTTTATGTTTGCATTTTTTATATTCCTTTTTTGCCATCACTCTCTTTTGAAAAAGCTACATGAATTTCATATATGTGCAAAAAACACTAGGTCACATGTAAGGCAGGTTTTGAAACATTTCGTTTGAATCCCAGGTAAAAATAGTGAAATTATTTTTTTCCTTAAGGGTGGCACGTATGTTTTTATTATAATATTTCCTGTAGTGCATAAATTATTTACTTATTTACCTAATAATTACTTATTTTTTTATATTTTATAATACAATGAAATGAAAGAGGAAATAAATTTAAACAAACAAACAAAATATATTAAATTAAATTAACTCAAAGTAAATGTAAAATGAGTAAAGTAAATGAGTTGAAGAAAGAAAAGGATGGGGTATAAATATAAATAAATAAACCAATGACTCTATCCCTCTGAGTCTGTCTCTCTGTCTGTGTGATGTGGTTTCATTTTTCTTTTCTTTGTCACCGCTTCACAAGATTCCCATCTCTTGCTTTTACTTTAAAAGTAAATGCGCTATGCATTGTGTTTTCGAGAAGGATGCTTCTGTGTGCTTTCATGCGCACGCATGTTTTTGAGCATTACGTGTAATTATCATTTCACACTCATTAGAGCGCCTCTGGTGAGGAAAGAAACGTCCAAACAGCAGCTTCACACTAACCTGGAGTAGATTCACATAAGAGAGCCAAATGAAAGCCTGCTGAAGAAAACACAGCCCCTCAGACAACTCACAGAGCGACACGGCGCCTCAAAGAAAAAACAGAAAATGACCTGCTTGTAAAGGTAGCAGAGGCACTTTCTGTGCTCTCCAAAGACTCGGGCACTCCTGAGAAGAGAAGAAAACTCCACTTGTGATGGTATAAATCACACACACATCAGAAATATTTGTCCAAAGTGAATTCTGCTGTGAAGCCGTCAAAGCATTTTATTCCCAAAAACTTAAAAGTGAGTTTTGGATCGTTGAAACTTGTGTGGTATTTAATGAGAAATAGCAAAAACCTCATCAATAATTTAGAACAGCTCTGCGTTTGTGTTCAGTTCAGAGTAGTTTTAACTGGGATAAAACAGCAGTTTGCCATTGCAAACAAAGAGGTTTTTTACTCTTCCCTTTCTTCTCGGCTGCCAGAGTTGCCATGGTGAATTAATGAACTGCTCAGTGGTTGAGTTCGTTCTGACTTTCCGCAAAAACACAATACGGCCTGCTTTAAGCATCAGTGACACGCCATATAGTCTAAAGTAGCTCATTGAGGGTTATAACTGAAAGCGTGTCATGAAAATTGTGTGCCATGTTTACTGGGCTGTAGAGTCACAGGCAGACACGCTTAGACATGTACAAATATAGTGAAATGTATTCGAAAAATTCAAATTACTCTGCATACCGCGGTAGCGGCATTGACAGGGTGCTATTAACACCAGGTGAGGCTTGTCAACCGCTGCCACCGCCACAAGCCTACAGTATATTGGGCTCCCATGTGTCTCTTACTGGTATTTAATTTACAAGCACGCTGAGAGTTTGAGCAGGAGTACAGAAAAATACTGCCATTTGGCCTTCAGCTATTTGGTTGTATCATTGAAAAAACAAAACATGCCTGTATAATGTAGTGGGGGGTTAGGAATAGAATAGCAGGCGATGAGCTTTATCACCATCAAATGGAAAACCAGCAGGAGAGAAATGGAAAGAAGGAGCACTAAAGATGGCTTCACATCAAACATGCCGATGTTGACATCCACACATCAAGGTCAGGTTTCCCTGTGAGATCTCTCGCCAGATGCGCCCTGCCGTCTTGCATTGTAAATCATTCCTCCAGTGTAAACCGGAGGGAAGGGTTTATCTCGTTTCAAAACCTCACGTCCGCGTTAATGTGGAAGAAGAATGAGACAAAATTAGACAGGTGCGAGTTTTCCGCAATGGGGGACACGACTCATTACTCGGAGAGCCCATGTGGACATAAACTATTACAAATAAAGGGATGAACAACAGATGCTGGAAGAATTTTTGGAAGGAGTGAGGAGAGCAAAAACTGTTCCAAAAATTCTGTAGGGTCTCTCAGGTCCTACATCAGGAACACTAACATCAGAGAGTCATTCTTTGGATCACCTTCATTGTAATCTAAATCATTAACAGTCATAAGGAGCCGTTTGCTTATCAAGAGACACACCAGTAAAAAATAGGTAACATTTATTAAATAGAAACTCTTTAGGACGCATCATTCAGCTTGGACCTGATGTAGTGTTTTCATTGAACTACATGCCTGAATTTCTCCCAGACCGTGATAACTAATTATTCTCTTACATTAGAGCTTACATATGAGATATTAGCCAAAGAAACTCCCAAAGCCTTGGTGAGCTATTAGGAGTTCATTTTAATTCATTAGATTAGAGAGTTCTCTGTCGTTTTGGAGGAATATAAATGATAATTACCCCAATGACTATCCACTGTCTGTGGAGACTATATATACGCCTTTAAAAAAAGAAAAAGGACCTAATACAAGTATATTTTTTAGTCTAATGAGGACAGATGTGCGTCAATCATCCCCTTGCTGGGCTGTGCTTGAATCTGATCTCTTGTCAGGTGTTGTTACAAGCTCTGACAGTACAGGTGAGCTGTCTCTTTACTCTGTGGACACATTACATTTCTGACAAAGAGGATTTTAAGGTTGGCTGATGCTTCTTCCAAATTATGTGTTTGGGCGACAACGGGTTCAATAAGTTACATGGTCTCAAATCCACACTTTCCCCAAGTGAAATCAAGCTGAGTGTCAAAACAAGCCTCGGCAAGAAAGGTAAACGATTTGCCTCCCACGTGCTGTTTATGATTATGGGTTTTACAAACAGAATTTGTTTGTGCAAAACTGAATTTTATTTTGTAATTCAACTGCATGTTGAAGTAGAAAATATGAACATGCCGTTTGGTGAATGTCTGTGTGTACTTTATAGGGCTAGATTTACTAACAGCTTGCACCACCGCAAATGCCTCTATTGGTAGGCTTTCCAACATTTGCGCTTGTCAATTTTCAGGTATTTGTGCCATTTAACATCCAAAAAAGCATGTCTTAAACCCTGCCGTAATTTGAGCTGCTCTTGGTAGATTGAGTTGGTCATTATGGAATGAGATATTGCGCCTGTTTTTAATGTGCAAATTACCTGCAGAGATTTCCACTGCAATCTGTGCTTTTTTGAAAATGTGCTGTCTCACTAACTTACCCTGTTTAGTGAATCTGGCCCCTGATATTCAGATTGAAAAGACATCCAAAATCGCATGCTGTGACTGAATCTGAATAAGTACCTACCTATCAACCATTAAACCAGTACGTTCTATATAGTAGCCTATGAGTGGGAGAAGTATCAATGCATTACATTACCGCATCTGCCATGTTTTATTGTCATGTGACCCATATGCTCTTTGTCCAGTGATGTTTTAAAAACAACCTGTATGGAGGTGTTGGTAAAAGCATAATTTAGTCAAAAGAGAAATTCATTTATCAGTACATAACAAAAACGGACATACGCCTTAAAGTGTTCTGCTATTTTTATTTAATTCACTTTTTAATTTGATCATTGCTCAGCTCCTGTGGCATCATGGGATAAAGTAGTGTCCTGTATATAGTATGTACTGTATATAGTATGGAAGTAGACGATTTTGGATGCAGGGATTAATTTCCTAAAGAAAGTCCCACAGACTTTCAGGAGAAATGTTTGAGTGAGCTGTCCGTGGTGCTGATCTCAGGTTTTTAAAGTGTGTTCACTAATTGTAGTAGTTTAGTGTAACATCATACTTATGTGCTTTAGTGGCCAATCACATGCGGTTGCTGAGGTCATGTGTAATATCCTAATGAGAAAGAACAAGGGTTTCAGACTGTGACATTAACGTCGAAGGAAATAAAATTATGTTCTCTTTAGAAAGTTCACCTTGATGATAATTAATGATTGTTTGCAGCTCTCTTGCTTTGAGACTTTGGGGATGTGCGGGAAACTCTCATTTGCTGTAATAAATAAATTCTTGACAAGTAATTTGGAAAAATGGTTCTGGTATATTGCGGTGGGTGTTCATGCATGTTTGATCTATCCAAATGGCATTTTTTATTTAGCGTCTCCTTGAAACCTAAAGAGCTCAGAGTGATGGTCCCACTTCATCTAAATCAAGACTTCAAACCATCGTCTGAAGAAAGATGGAGAAGCGGAACTACGTGCCATCCCTTAAACAGCTGCTCTGCTGAAGTGACACTGATCTCCGTTCTGCGCTCACACCGCTGGCTTCACTCGCCACTAGAACCGCTGAACCGTTGAAGTATCCTAACAAGAGTTGACAGGCTTCCTGTTAAACAGACTCCCAGATGTCAAGTAAGCCTGAACTACTTAATCTAACCAATCTTAGTTGGTTACCCCATTACTAATGAATTTGTCAGTGAGCTGTTGATTTTATCCAAAGTGACTTATTCGTTAGTCTTATTTCATATTTAAGTGAAGTTATGGCTATTTATGAAACCTTTAAAATAGTATCTCAGCTCAATGTAGCATGTTAGTTTGGATATGTTGTTCTACTTTATTTTACTTTCAATCTTCTGAAACTTTTGTGGAAAATGAAAAGTAGTGTTACTTGACCCTGTGTAAGATTACTGTATTAAAAATAATGGTCTGAACTGTACAAATGTTGTAAAGCCAGTCATTTCACATATCGTTGCTGTCCTTCTTAAACCTCGGATGTCCAAATTCGTGTTTTTTTCAGGAAATTGAGAAAACACTGTACTTTTTAAATGATTAAATACTATGTTGTCAAAGTTGACGAACACTTTCTAATACTTTTTATTATTTATTTACATTTATATTTGTAAAACTCAGTGACAAACATAAAAGGTGACTAATAATAATGATTTATGTATCACGAAATATGGAGATACGAGGTTTCAGAAGGACAGTAGCAAAATATGTAAAACTAATCAATGTAGCAATGTTGCAGAAGTTTATTTAAAGCGAAGGTAACACACAGTTTCTGCCAATCTCATATTAATCTTGAGTACCTATAGAGTTCTGCAGTACTGCATACTTTGTATATTCAAAGAGTACTTTTTAGTTTGATCAAATTTATAAAAGACAGATACAGCTGTACGATTATTTCCGGAAACAGGTGAGCCCCTGGAGGAGTGCAGGGGGAGGGCGGAACACACAATACATCATCGCATTATCCCTGCATAACTGTTGATTTACTATAAGTTTGTGTAGTTTACATAATGCATGTATGCGCCGATTGCCAACAAAGCACAGACATTTGACTCAGGTTCACTTACTGCGTGCGGTTCATGTCCGGCATTTTTTAGCGTTAGGACTGATCCATCTATCAGTTTCAAACAATCTCCAAATCCAGCGTTATATCCACCATTCATATAACATTCCTCATCTAAATGCAGTGAACAAACAAACACAGCTGAGCTTCTGCGAAGCACATTGATGGGCGTGCCCTTTTTCTCGCTCTAGTTGGTTGCCGCGTGGTCTTTCTCTCGCTCTCGCTGGTTTACGCGTAGGCTTGCTTTTCAAGGAGAGTTGCCCAATAAGGGACTAAGAGAAGTTGTTACGTTACGGAATTTTCAAAAAAACTTTACGAAATGTGTACGAACCTTGGGGGAGTGTATCGAGCACAGAAATACTACGTCATACGCCCAACTCGTTGTTGGGCGTAGTTGAACATGTTAAGCATGAGAAGCCATCACGTTAACAGTGTAAAGAAGTCTGAATGCATGAAACACTGTTGAACCCCCCTCTTTAAAAAAAATCTTTAAAAATGTAATTTAAATTATTTAGAGAGCAGAGTAAATGTGTGGAACGGTAATAAACACCATAATAATTTCATCCTCTTTCACAAAATAATAGTCTAACTAATGAGGCTACAGCTGGAGGGGAGCTGTAGGGCACTAAACATGTCTGCTTCCCTTTGATCGTTTTTAATTATGTACATGTTACGGCTCGTGAGATCTCTTACAACTGGTCAAACAGCAGCTTAGTTTCTTCTCATCCTCTCGGCTTACTTGTTTACTCGCATTCTTTGTATCAGGTTTGAGTCTGAGGCATTGTTCTCATCTTTTGTGACCAGACTTGCATGGTTATTTCACGGTCCCCTCTTATTGTATTTTTGATGCTCTCTGATCATCATGGTTTGATCGTCCTAATGATGATCGTTCGCTTATGAACTCCGAGCAGCGTGAAGGAGAGGAAGGTGCCTTCTTTATGGTTTCACACAAACATCAGAGGGCTAAAGAAATACAGATGTAGCCGGGAGGGAGAGCGTTGGGGGGTGGTTTGTGTTTCCATGGTGTAAACACGACACAATCCAGCAGTCTACACGCTGTTCTTTTTCTCAATATTTATAACTATCTGCATCATCAATTTAAAACAGACCCTGCAAATCATAGAGAATTTTTCTTTTTCATCCATCCCCTCTTTAAAGTCCCTGTAGTGGCATGAGTCTCTTAGTCACCTAATGAGTTGTGACACATGTTGTTCTATCTTGCTAGGTCAACGCCACCAATCTAACTGGAGAGTATCCAACCGAAACTGAAGAGCAGATGAGCACACTAATCTAAAAGACACGGATGGCGATGATCATGAGCAACCTGAAGGCTTGAGGATGGAGGGTCACATTAACCATCAGTATTGCAGATTCTGAGTCGGTACTCACCACATGATTCAGCAAGCACAGGAAAGCTCTTCATTAGCATTACATCAGATTACAAGATGATATCCCACCTGCAAAAGCGTTAGGAATTGATTGAATTACAATGAAAGAGGGTCGTTTGCGGGGGATTTACGTAGGAAAGATAGCCACTAATTGGATTTTAGAGATATTTGCATTCATAAATTTGATTGAGATTGAAGAATTGTAGCAGTTGGTGAAATAGTGCAAAAATTGTTCCATCATCATCTGATCAAATGATTCAGAAATCTGTCTGATAAGATTCAGAGTTTTCGTACTCATCATATTCTTCAGTAGTCCGCTAATGGTAAGTTGACAACATGTTATTCACAAATATAAAGAGATAAAATATAGGTCCCTTTTACCATTTTGCTGTCATGCTGCCAAAAAAATTCAAGTAGCCCTATGTCAGATAAGCTTATGTTGTTTTCATTCGGATTTATTTTAAGAAAATCAAACAAATTAAACGTACAATTCTGTGTTTGACTGTAATCTATTAACTGCATGCAAAGTTTGAAATAAAATATTGATCAAAAACTTTCAAATGATTTTGATATTAAGCAGCAGATTAATTAAACTTCGCAGGCAGCAGAAGCATCTGTCACGATCACCAGTAGGGGCGCTATGGCGCTGTCCACGTCTCGCTGACTCGAGCTGACGACCTGACAGCCTTAACCAAACAATTAAGAGATATTTCCGTTAGTGTCGTCTCAAGAAATATCCTTTAATTGTAAGGTGAAGGCTATCATTCTTCATTGCATATGCAGGATCCATTCAGACACTCCGAGAGAAAGTAGGCAATGCAAGATTAACAATCAAGAAACGTGTCTACAGTGCTATTCACGTAATTTGTACGTTTTCCTGCCATAGGGATTCCGAATTCATTTTTATTTAAGATAACGTTAATAGTCTCGTAATCTCGTTTTCAACTTCTCACCATGAATTTAAATGATAAATTCACACGGCTCTATACATTTGACGTTCAGAAACCATAAATCACCCAGTCACTGTTAATAGGCGTAGTCTTGCGGTCACCCATTTGGTTTTCTTGCGTTATTGGCGCCGCTTCCATCTCCTTCCTTTTCAGTGTGCTCGCTTTGCAGTGCCGGCTCACTCAGAGCAAAATATCCGATGGACGAAGCGCTCCCGGTTGCTTTTTTTCTTCCGACTCCTGCGGAGTCGCTGCCTGTGTGGCGAACTTCTGAGGAGAATCTTAACAGTCCATAGCAGTAACTTTTCTTTCCCTTCAGCATCAGCGCGAGGGTTGTGTCTCTCATTGGGGAAAAACAAGTTTACTCGGTGTCAGACTGGAAATTCTCCTCGATGGTCGGGTGAACTTCATTCGCTCAAGGCTGCGCTACACCTGCCGCCGTCACTTCGCTGTAGTTACGGTGACTCTCTCCAGCTCGAACAAATTTCATTTCTCCTTGGTTTTTGCCGTACCGTTCAGATCTTTGGATTTTTCAGTCACGTGGTGGAGCGAAGCGAGAAAGACTGCGAGCTTTGAGAGAGTACGAGTGTATGGAGAGAGAGAGAGAGAGAGAGAGAGAGAAAGAGAGGGGGGGTCTCACTGCGCTGCAGTTAGCAGTATCCAAACCACACTGAGAACTGGAACGCACGGACCCGTTGCTTTGCCTCTGACCGTGGTACCCCCGTTGTTTCCCTCGCTCTCTCATTCCGCCCTACCCCTCCTTTTCTGCTTTCCTTCCCTCGAGAGCTTCTTTTCCCCGCGAATATCCTTTCTCACTTTCAATTTTAGTAGATCTCGGAGAAAGATAGAAGTGACGCACCCGTCTTTGCTTCTTTCTCCGCATTATTGTGATTTTTCTCGCGCGTTTTCTCTCTCTCTGGAACTGTATTTTTGGACCGCCGTGGACGCGTGGATGATACACCTGGGCGAGAACTGGAGATGGAGTTGCTCGTGATCAGCCTCTCCTTATGGATCCTGCAGTGCCGCTTAGCTCGCGCGGACTCCATTATCCACATCGGTAAGGCGCCCGGAGCTATGTCTCGGACAGACGCGCTGATTCACATATAGCGCAGACCACTAACCGTAAAACGAGAGCCTCATTTAAAGCATGAAAAAGTCGGAGGCTTATAGATTGTGCTTAATACAGAAGATATGTTCGGTCATCCGAACTCCTTCGTTTGTTCGGCATTTGGGCTCTAACTTGCCAGGGAACATTATCAAACAGGTCTGCCAAGTTAGTGCGTTTCAGCAGCGCATAGGGTCCTAGATATTGCCAAAAAATCCAAGCTATTCAGATAAACGCATAATCATTCAGAAGTGAATTTGAAACGCATATTCAGGGTTAACTCTAGCCCTCCCCTCCCCAGCCTTAAGCCTGAACTTTCTGTTGAACGTGACGGAAATGTTAATTCCGTTCAGTGAGCCACAGAGCGCGCGACCTTTCTTGTGACTGCGTTGTCTGTTGTAACCAAAGTTTGAGCGGATTTTTATAGCTAGATCATTTGCGTGTTGGTTTACTAGAGCAACGCGTTATCGCGTTATTCAGAATCAGTCGTCTTAGGTAGTTTGGCAGCATCGTGCCTGTATGCTGCATTTCGTCCTTTCTGGCAACTTATGCTTGGAACGGAATTGGTTTACTGAGTGGCTCTCACTTCAATGTTCATAAACCTGTAAATGCAGCCTTTTGTGTTGGGGTCTTATTTACCCAAATTAACGTCTTAAACATAACGTCTTACAAATGTAGTGCCTCTTATTGTGTCACTCTGTGGGGGAACCTCTCTTTTGTATGCAGTGGTCGTTCTCATTCATCCGGTGCGCTTGACAGTTCTCATCAGACCCGAACACACACAGGCAGCTCTCGCCACTTAAAGCTTTAAAATGTGAATGTAAACCTAATTTTCAACATATATGATTCTACCTCATATGCAAAGCAGCATGAACACTATTAATATAGAAATTCTCCTTAAGTAAATTATCATTTTGTAAAAGGTTATCAAATTAGATTGATTGACTAATTTTGTCCGAGTAGTTCAGTTGACTGATTTCTGTTAGTTTTTCTGTGTTTATGTCGATTTAATCTAATAATGATCTTTCCAGTTGTGAATGTGTTGGGGGACTGATGAAAAAATGTGGGCGCTCTTATGTTCTCAGTGCGCGCCTGGAACGCGCCTCGTAGCTTCGGTGGCAGTTTGTTGATGGCTGACCGCGCATGTAAATAAATAAAGCCCTATTTACTTCTCTCGCATTTTTGACACCTCACGTCCTCATCGCCGCGCATTTTATTACTGTCGCCCTGATCCCAATATCATCGCTGGGTCACTGTTTATAGTCCCGCACAAATCAGCCTTATTGATTGAGTTCAGACGCATTCTGATTTAATACTGGGCTGGATATCCAAGTGTGAAGGACTTGTTAGTGAAACAGCGCTTTGGGGGTTTACTCAGCCACGCGAGTTAAAGTTTAAACTCTCTCTGTACTATTTTTATCTAAGATTAAACTCTAAACTGAATATAAATGGTATTCTAATTTAATTTCCCCACCATTGTCTAGCATATTTCCGCCCGATCCTTTCCACGTTTTACGACTTTGCAAGGACACAGTGAACACATGCACCATAAATAGGCTACAGCTAAAATTGGCAACGAATGCACCTTGTCACGTATAGGATCATATCCTCTTGACATGAACGATCTTTCCGTAGGCTTATAATCTGCTGTGTTTCCACAGACTGGAAAATGTCCTTGGCAAATTAGGGATGCGTATAGAATAGTTAGAATGCTTCTCACATGTGCGCTCTCCGTGGTGCTGAAGCGCAGTTGCTCCTGAAATGCCGCTGGCTATTGATAGGAAGTTGCCGTGAAGACGTACGAGAAGTAGAATAATAACCCGAAAAGCTAAACTGTTGTTTGTGTGACGGGTTATGCACTTTTAATGGCTTAGAAAGACCCACTTAACAACAAATGCCCATTCTTACCAAAGACAGACACAATAAAATTTAAAGTTTTAATAGTCAACACTGACATCATAACCACATCATAATGATACAATGAAACGATATCTTATCATTTTCATTGTGATTTTTGTACTGATTAATGTCAAAACGTTGGCAGCCAATTAATTGGAGTTTAAAACGCTGGCTTATTTAAAAAGTGAAACTACAGCTTAGAAAACGTAACCTAATTGTCCGTTGGTGTGGGCGCTTGGTTCGTTCTTGGTATACACGGGCCTCAACTGTAAAAAGTGTGCAATAATAACACTATACTTATAGTCTACGTTCTCCGTTTGGTCCAACAGGTGCTATCTTTGAACAGAACGCCATACGGGACGACGAGGTTTTTCAGCTCGCGATTTCAGATCTGAGTTTGAACGACGACATCCTCCAGAGCGAGAGGATTACCCATTCCATCAAACTCATCGAGCCCAATAACCCCTTCCAGGCGGTACAAGAAGGTGAGTGAGGCACTCGAGTCTTTTGGCAATCGATTAAGCGCGCGCTTCTACTCTCTCTTTATGTACGATCTATTTGGTCGAGCAGTTATTCGATAGGAGGTTGACGTCAACAGATAGAAGACCTGGCAAGTGTGGGATTTCATTTCTTTGGCTGTGTCTTCTGGGTTTTTAAAGCGGTGATCTCTGTTTTCTCTCTGTCTTTGTTTTCCAATTTCTCTCTTTGCTATTCAAGCACAAACACGAGTTGATGATTCGAAAGCATGTTTTGTTCTGGGAGTAAAACTGGGTTGCGGAAGCACCTAAATCAATCAGAATCCAGTGGCAGAATAAACATGTGGTTGTGCAAAAATGTGGTCATACTTCTACCATCCGCCCAAAGTGACATCTAATATCACTCTGTATGAAGCGTCATCATCTGTCAAATTGCATTTTGTTGAATTTTTTGTTGAATTTAATTGCAGTTATTATTGGCAGTAATGTGTCATGTTGCAGAAACGATCCTAGGGTTTAGTGATTACTATGGGAATGATTGCTCATCCTGAAGCATTGTGCGGACATTGTGCTTCTGTCTTGTTTCCAGGGGCTCTGGGATCGATTAACCTCCCTTGTTTTGATTGACAGCTGAATGGGGGATGACCTTTCACTTTGCTCTTTAGCTCGCATTCACCCCACTGAGTAGAAACTCTCACCTGTCAAATATACACGCACACATTCGGAAGCACTTAATCTCCTTCGCCATCAGATCTACAAACACATACTTTTGGTTCCTCTTCTGAACAGCATAGCACAGTTCCAACCTTTCAACCACCGGTCAATAAAAACAACTTAAGGTCCAGTATGTGGAGAGGTGACACACAGCATGGGGTCGTGGCTCGGGTGAGTGTTTAAAAGGTGTGCAAAGATTATATCTATGGGGACCCAGCTGTGTGGTTCTCTCACCTGCATTTCAACCCTCGTGGGCATTACTTCTAATTTTTTATTACAACTGCATACACACACAGTTTTCCCCTCTCGTTCACCTACGCATTTTCGTGCACTTGATGTCGGACACACGCAGCGGGTCGGCATGTGGGTGCTGAGGTGGATGTGTGCGTGTTGTAGCGAATGAAAAGCAGCACTGAGTGTTTTTCCTCTGGAGTCTGTGATGGGCAGCGACGCTACCGCATAACAATGAACCTGCACATGTTTTTGGTGAGACAATAATTCGAGACAGCAGATTCCTGTTGTGACTAGTCAAGCTAATGTTCGAGAGGCAAATGTGGCCTCGTCGTGCCCCGCTGTGCGTTTTGGGCAAAAGCGCTGACATATTCAGAAAAAAGAGCCACTTGAAGGGGAAATGACTTGAGGCGTCACGTCCTGTGTATAAACAACTTTTAGTGTCACATTGAGGGTGCTCCTTGGCCGTTTGGCCACCTTTCAGCTGCTCATTTTATTTTGTCGCATCTGTCAATTCCTTTTTTCCTTTTTTCCTCTTTTCAGCCTTTGTAAATATCACCTTAAATTGATCTGTTTGGGTTGTAGATCACAGAAATTGATCGTTGATGAAACGGTCGTTCGGAAGCTGTCTGATCTTTCTTTTCTTCTTTGCTCCTCCTGAGAGGTCCAACACTCCCACCTTGTCAAGATCACAGATTTCTTCTTAATTTTTGACATTGCTCTCTTCTCTTTAATCCTGCCATGTCTCCTCTCTTATCTGCTGTGACTTCTTTAGGTCAACAAAGTCTTTTTCCGTCTGTCATCGTTTTCCTCCAGGTGGATTCAGGATGATTATTGAGCTGCCCATGTCAAGCGTCAGTTTATGAATCAGTTTCTGAAAGAGAGGTGTTCTCCAAAATGAGGCTGATGATGGTTTGCACAGCAGGGCTGGATTTTGTTTTGTGTTTGTGGATATAATTCAGTTTTATACGTTTTTGTATAAGGTAAAAGTCATGGGTTAAATTTTGTCACAGTGTCCCGTTCTGTTGAGCTACAGCTATCATCAAGGCAGGCTTTTTGGAATGCTCTCCAGCAAATTGCTCTAACTTTCCATGACAGATGCTTAGAGTAGCTTCATACAAGTCTGTAATTCTATGCTTTTAGCTGGAACAGTCTTTGACTTCAGACACACTTTTAAAATATGTCTTTAGAGAAGGAGGTTTTTGTAAATGACGGTGTCTAAGCAAGTCTGTGCGTGTACTCTGTGCCCTAATCTTTAAAATAACTTTTATACATTACATTTTTATAAATGTATGTAACTTTTTAGATATGGCTTGAGACATTATTTGAATACAGTATTTAGTCCTTTTATTCATGTTTTTTTATTTCACAATTTCTGCAATGACATTTTCAAACGTTTTGTAAAGTACAATCTCTCACACATTATGGCTTTTACATTCACACAGATAAATTCAAATGACATCAACAAGATTTCCCCGTTCCTGACCCGTTAGAGATAACTTTCCCACGGGACCTAATTCTCTCTCATGTTCTTGAGCTTTCTCTCTTATCTAAAGCTGAGTCAGGAGGAGGTCTTAGTTGGCAAATCACATTCTGACGTGCCCTTTCAAAATGGCAGCTTGTCTACTCTGGGTCCCCAGTGCAGCTACGGCCAGTGTCTCATATTAATGAGTTCCAAAATGGCTACTGTCAGGATCTCACTTTCGTTCCTAATGTAGTCTGGGCCTCAAATCTCTGGACATCTCATTCATATCAGATCTCAGATGTGTACCGCCTCAAAGGGGAAACAATATATCCTCAATGACAACAATGACAGGGCTTATTATGGCACTTTAGAATCAGAGCTCGAAGTTTGCCTGTTTTATTCTCTGCATTGTGGGACTTGTACTCTCTATGAGAGTGTGGGCAATACTATGCAATAGCATTGTTTTTCCTGTTTCCTGCTTAGTGACTTTGTGAATCCACAGTTGCCAATAAAGAAAGTAAATTAGAAATGTTCTCTTTTAAAACTCTTCAACATACCACTTTAATGTTATATTTTGTTTTATACACCAGTTAGTTCTGGTTCCTTGATTTGATTGGCCAAGTCACGTTTTCACTTCTTTGCGCTAGAAACAACATGGCGCATTCAATGCAAGGGGACCCGCAGCGCATGCAGATCGAAATAGCTCCTTCTAAGGTAATAAAAACACAATGCTTGATTATGTAAGGTCTTTATACACCTCTGAAGACATAGTTATGTATGTTATATTGCATTTCTGTCAATAGATCCTCCAAAAATTACATATAATCCTTTGGAATGTAAGAATAGGTTTCATGTGAAGTGAACAGCAATACAACATTGACAGAAAAGAAGCATTCACTGTGTGTAACCAAAATAAAGCCATGATTATAATGAAAAAGATTTTTAAATAAGCTCTCAGCCTCAATTCTGTGGTCTTTGTTAGATTCATATGAACTCAGTGGGCTTAGTTTAAAGGTGGTCCACAGGGAGACACGTGAAGGTCCATGTAATAAACACCTGCTCATCACACAGCCTCTGTGGACGTGAGGACAAAGCTCATGCCTCTCGAGGCATTCTGCACCGTGAGCTTTATGTAAACAGCACGCTTGATTAAAGGATGAATATAGACGGATCCCTGTTTAATTAGCACAAGCTCCAAAGACACAACGGCGGGTGAGATCCAGCCGTCGCCCCGCAGCCTTTCTGCTCATTGTTGAGTGACCAGGTTAGTGGCCGTGGACTGCTCTTTCACATAGAGCTAAAAAAATCATCAGATAATTAGCTGCCCAGAGAAAAAGAGCGGTCTCCACCCCTTTCCCTTTACTCCCTTGCTCTCACTCAGTCTCGGCCTTTAACAAGTGCAGCGTTCTGATATGCCTTCATTAAGCGGATTTGCATTGGATGGTTATTAAGCTAAAAGGATTATATTATCTCTTTTGGTGTGGTCTGGTTAGAGGAGGAGAAAAAGCTAGTGGTTAGAGTCACGTTTGATTCATCAGACGTCATTTCAGAGCCGCTGAGAGAGAGTTAAAGGTCAGAGAGTTTCCATTGTAGTCCTGGTGGAGCGTGCACTCCGTTGGATGAGGGAAATCGTCCTTGAAATGGCCTTGCGGTGATTCTCTGGACTAAGAGAGTACAAATAGGTGATGTGAGAACTTGATGTGGGTTTTTTTTACTCTTGCTTGTTTTGATCAATCAGAGTGACTCTGAATTAGACCAGAGTGTGAACGCTCCACTTGGCTGCAAAATGGATTTAAAGCCGTTTTGCTATGGCCACGCTGTGAGTTTACTACACTGTACCTTACGAAAACTAACCATGGTAACCTTTTTTGTTTGTTTTATTTGTTTTGTCAAACCACGGTGATGGTTACATGGGAAACATTCCCAGAGATGAAGTTTAAGTGTAGGCACCTACATAAAGGCGAATGTTTGTGTCAGGGCTGTTAAATGGTCAACCCAAAAAGCATAGGGAAGTTGCATCATATCCCCCCAATTTTTTTAAATTCAAACCTAATTGAGCTTTGCTTTTTATCTTTTAAAGGAGTGCAGTAGTTTTGAGAGGCTCTCTGGTATTTTTGTCAGCGTGCATTGAATAATGGGCTGTCTGGATGATTCTCAAAATGAATACATCATATTTCATCATTTTGCTTCACACTGTGGTAACAAGATAATAGACTCTGGGTTGTTTTGTTTGTGTGTTTTGTTGCATTTGAAACTGTTTATATACAGGAAAAAGCCTAACTTCTTTTTCAGACGGCAATGGGATTTGATGTGAAAGAGAGAGAGATAGCATATGCTGATACTCGGGTGTGCTGGACACTCCACTGGCTGCCAGGTAAACCCTGACAGCTCTGAGGTTTGAATCATATTGAGCAACTCTTCCAACTAAAAAGATAATGCACTCAGCAAACAAGCACGGGTTCAAATCCCACACCTTCTGTCTCTAATGGACATTCTTCATAACCACATGCTGACCACATCCAAAAAAGAGAAAAATGTTATGTAATATTAAGCACTGTGTTTGGGTATTTTTGACATTTGTACTTTATGTTCTGATGATTGGTACTCAAATTCCCAACTCTTACTCTTAACCGAATCCAGATTTCTTTTTAAAAACCACGGCTTGTTCTTAATGGTTTTGTCGTGTCGCGTTGCGCCGCATCCAGTGTGTGCAAAAAATGTAAAATTACAATGGGTTCTCAAGCGTTCTATTGTCTTTTATTGTGTCGCATCGCACCACGTCCGGTGTAGACACGGTGTAACATTCGTATTTTTTGGGGGATTTTACTCCTTCTCTCTCACTCTTAGATATAAACAGTTTTTTTTTGCTTCTGCAACTTGAGGAAACACTTGTGTGAAATATAGTCTTGTAGCTCTCCCACTGCAATCGCAACCTCTTTAAAATGCTGGTTTACACTGTCACAGGTTCACAAAGCAATCTGTGCTCTTAGTTGGAGTTAAAAGATCTTGTTTAGGAACAACTTCACTATGAAGTTTTCTGAACACCCATTTGTCAGTCACATACGTAATGTATTTGAATTTCTGACCCATAATCCAAACATTTCAAAATGTTTAGTTTTTGCACTTATTGAACTGGGGTTGAAGTCTCAGTATCTCTCACAATTTGTCTTTTTTACGATATGACCCATTTAAAACTCTTGAACTCTCACCCCATGAGCGTGTAAATTTGTTGAATGCTGTGTAAATGTAATCATGTAATCTTAGCAACCAGGTTGAGAAAACACTGTTCAGCATCTTAGCATATCGATCTTCTTTTTTATTTATTTTTTATTTTGGTGCAATAGCATGAACAACAGCACTTATTTCAAAATATAGACAGTTACTTTCTTCTTTGCTATGGAGCTTTTAACTTTTATACATTGTACAAAGGAAAATAAACAATAAACAATTAGAAAGAAATGGAGAAGGGGGAGGTCAGATGTATACATTTTGATCTAACTTTTTAATTAGAATGAACAATTGTAGATTCTTAGCATATAGTCTTAGGATATAGTAGCGGCTATGGGAGAAAATAATAATTTCCTATTTGAATTAGAGAAGAAGTGTTTTAAGGAGATTACATTGACATTTATTTTTAATAATCAAAGGACATTTGTTCTATGCCTCCATAATGTCTGGTCATAATTGTCTTGGACCAGAATTTAATGAACGCATTTTTCTGAAGGCGAAATGAAAAGGTAATTCTTTCCACAACAATTACAATATCCATCCACTCTTGTATTGTGGGGGTTCAGGAAGCAACCAATACCTTGTGAGCACTTTTTACCAGCAGTTATTAAAATACCAAATAAATATTCATCAGGTCGTCTTGCCTGAAAATCAACCTTCCCTAAGAATAATGTAGAGAAGTGCAGGGAAGGGCTATGTTAAAGTATGTTTTCCACCGCTTTATGAATCTCTGTCCAAAAGGGTTTAATCACTGGGCACTCCCAGAATACAGTATATGCCAATGATTGGCTTCCCGAATCCTACTCCGTCTCCAACATTTGGTATCTCCTCCCACAATATGTGCTTTTTGATTTGGTGTAACCTATTGATCTTCTTACCACCATTATCGGTTTGTTTACTTGAGCCCTGAGAGGAAGAATGAGTGAGGGAGGGGGAAAGAGAACGTTTTAGCCCACAGAAAATGACAGCAGTGACTGCAGTGGACTTCAGTTTGAAAGCTAAAATATTTCTCAGATTATTCCAGATCTCTCCTGTCAATCAAACACTCATAGTTAAACCTTACAGTAATCTTAAATCACTCTCATTACTGCCTGTGAGACGCTTCAGCGTCTGCACTCAGACTTGTTGTGTGAATGAATAAAATCAACCTCTGCAGTCACAGTCCACGGCTAAATCTCCACTCAATTCAATTCCGATTCATTTGTGCAGCACTTTATGTAATGGCACTTGCTACAAAGCAGCTTTACTGAGATTGAGGGAGATGGTTGCATGGGAAACAGTCCCAGAGATGAAGTTTAAAACCAAGAAGGTGATCAAGGTTCATGGGAAATCCTGTCCAGCAGCAAAATAATATCAAGCTCTAATCTTATCTTCTTCCGGCCTCAACATTCGGTTCATCATGAAAGACAATTCTGGTGGCATGTAATAAGTTGTGGAGCAAGGTTTTTGATTTTAACATGTTTGTTAGAGTATATTCAATGGGCAATAATTGGTTGGATGCTAAATCAAATTGTCTTGGAAGCATAAATTGTCTTGGAAATGGAAGCAGAAAGTGAGTTTTCTCATTCTTGTAAAGGTCAGTGTATGAAATTTAGCGGCATCTAGTGGTGAGGTTGCGGATTGCAACCAATGGCTCACTCCACCCCTCCCCCCTCTTTCGAAGCACTATGGTGGCTGACACAGGACTATGATGTCGTAGCGTTTTCGCTTCTTATACGATAGTGTATTTACGATACGCGCTCTGTAGTGCAGTTTGTCCATTTAGGGCTACTGTAGAAAAAACATGGTGAATTCCATGTGAGGGGACCCACGGTGTATATAGATAGAAATAGCTCATTCTAAGGTAATAAAAACATACTGCTTCATTATGCAAGGTCTTTATACACCTCTAAAAACATTGTTATGTCTATTACATAGTCTTTCTCTCAATAGATCCTCCAAAAATGATACACCTTTAAGCCAAATGTACACAGAGGCTCACCTGCTTTTTATGTTTTTAATAAGCTACATGTGGAATTGTTATTAGCAACACTGGTGTCCAGTATGTGAACTGCCAAATTTTAATGATTTTTCAGGCCCTGATTTTCATGAAACACATGAAAATGGTTATATTTAGCCTCCTTAAGTTTTAAGAAAGCCTCCAGATCGTAGCCACAGAGGGATCTACCGTGTACACCTGTGAGAAACACCACGACAAGCTGCTCTTCAGACTGGTTTAAATCTGGCCGACAGGTTGTCAGGTATGCATGCTGTACCTATTGAGAGATTTTGAAGCTGTGCTTGTTTGCTGAGTGGGAACCTCAGAGCTGTCAGGGTTTACCTGGGAGCCAGTGGAGTGTCCAGCACACCAGAGTATTAGCATATGTTATCTCTTCCTTCCTTTCTTTTCCCCATCAAATCCCAAACCTGTCTAAAAATCTCAGAATCTCTACAGGTTTGCAAACTTAAAGGAGTAGTTCACTTTTAAAATACATTTTCATGATAATTTACTCACCCCCATGTCATCCAAGATGTTTTTGTATTTGTTTCTTTAGTCGAAAAGAAATGAAGGTTTTTGATGAAAACATTCCAGGATTTTTCTCCATATAGTGGACTTCAATGGACTCCAAACGGTTGTCTATAATTAAATGTATAATGCAATTTTGTTGACGAATAAAAACGAGACTAAATGTGGTTTACAAAATAAAAACTATGCTAAAATGTCTCTTCATTTTCGTTGACCAAAACGAGACGAGACTGTCATGGCTCTGCTTCATTTAGTCATGTTTTTCTTGGTCCTGTAGCAGAGTCATGACAAAGCCTTTGGTTATGTGTGGAGAGAAACATATTATTGTCCTTTTGACAATAATATACGTTCTCTCCAGTGTCTCGTCTCTGTTCCCGCCATCTCGTTTCCTCGTTAACTTTCCCTGAGTGTTTTATTACCCACACCTGCCCCGTGTCGTTATCCCTCGTTTGTCTTCCCTATATATACCCTCTTGTTTCTTTGTCCTGTGCTCGTGTATTATGTTGTGTCTGCGTTGTGTTTGTGCTCATGGTCCTGTGCCACCCTGGTTCCTGTTCTGTGCCACCCTGGTTCCTGTTCTGTGCCACCCTGGTTCCTGTTCTGTGCCACCCTGGTTCCTGTTCTGTGCCTTGTCCTTTACTCGTGAGTTGTGTTTTTAGTCTTAGTCACCCTGCCGTGTTGTTTTTTTGTAAGACGTTGTGTCGTGCCTTGTTTTGTTAGTTTGTTTTTGCCCCCCGTGGGAAGTGTTTTGTTTCAGTTTTTTATCTCAGTTTCGTTTTCCCCATTGTGGGTGTTTTTGTTTTGTTTAAAAATAAATATTATCTGTTAACCCCTTCACTGCTGCTTGGGTTCTTCTGCCAATCCGTGACAGAGACGAAATGTTATAACGTTATTTCGTCCCGTTTAAGTCTGGCTCAGACTACAGGAGTTTTAAAATCCTGACAGATTTTAAATTCTGGTTGCAGCACACACAAGGAGAATCTTGACAGATTATTTTATTTAAATTCTTAAACAAGCTCACACTCATCAGTGTACAACTAAATTACACATATTTTACATATCCATAGGATATGCAGTTTTGTAAAAGGAGCTAATCGTAACCGTTTTAATGGGTTTACAATTTTTAGATGTTGACATCACATCTACATTTGAATCTCTTTTTCAAGCACTACAAAAATAGATTTGCCCGTTGTAAACTTGCATTTATGAATGTGAAATGTCCAGATAAGAAAACGTTGGGGCGTAAAGTTGTGTTTATAAATAAGACTAAAGGTAGCAAGTGCAAAAATAAAAATTGGAAGTTTTTTTATTTCATAATTGCACATCAAAAGACATTCTAAGACACCCAAACTACAGGATAATATTAAGATTATCATACCAGAGGACACCTCTTACGTCATCTCACCGGGAAACAGAAGTAAACAAAGGGACATCGCAAAGTTAATTTCACGTGATCTCACCTGGCAACGGTTGTGTAACATCTCTGTCGCTCTCTGAACGATTCTCTGTCTGTCTGTCCAAAGCCGCGGGAATGTATTTTGAGCAGGGGGTGCTATAATGCTTTTTGCTAGGGCTGAAGTTATGACTGTGCTTTGGGCAAGCCGCTTAAGTTTAATGTTAATAAATAACGGAAGAAAAAAAATGGTCACTGCCGAGAATAAAGATGAATGCCAATGTGATTATAAGATACAGCATAAAAACAAACACATAAACGCATGTTATATGTATGCCTATAGTCAAATAACAATCTGTTGAACGAAACTACAAGCTGCGCGTTAGCAGTTAACTTACCCGGTACATTTAAAACCGACGCGACTTCTCCCCAGCTCTTTTCCTTATCTGTGCGGTTGTGGTATGTTTTGGAGGATACATTATATAGACAATCATGCTGTTGCCACAAGTTGTTCTTCCATCTCCGCTGTCCAACGTACCCTTGCAGGAGCTTTCGCGGTCGACATTTTTAAAGGTCTGTCAGTCACCTCCTTCACCTTGTAGATGTGTCTCTCATTGGCTGTTGCGAAAGTACCAACGTCATCAACCCGATTTAAAATCCTAAATATCAAACATGTTTGATATGATCGGGGCGGCCCCGATTTCTCTCGGAGCAGATCGGGAGGTGTAAGATTTGATCTGTGAACGCCTCACATTACGTGATAATCTGGGCCGAACCTCGGACCCGATCGAGGTTCTGGACCCGATTTTTTTCAAAGATTCTCGGGAGAGGAAATCGGGGTAAAATCTGTCCGAGAATCCTGTAATCTGAGCCAGGCTTAAGTCGCGTTATTATTATTATTTTGCAGTATTTCTGTTTCCTGTGTCTCACTTCAGGGGCTGCACTTTCAGGTGACGTCACTTCCTCAAGCCCCACTCGCGGCATTATTTAGAAGATGCAGCTGCGGTGAGTTAGCGTAAACGACAACAAACAAAGTTAAGTCTGACACAGAGAAAGGGACCGATGATGGCCGTAAATTTAGATCAGAGCATCTTCCGTGTCTGGAATGGATGTATTCTTGAGTCTATGAGGTAACAATAATATAATAAAATAACCTTGTTTGAAATGGGTTTCGTCTATACTACTAGGTACTACTTATACTGTATTGACTGGGTTATATAGAATTGCATTACTAAAAAGAGACTAAAATACAATTTTCATTGACTAAAACTAGAGTAAATGTCATCAGTTTCGGTCGACTAAAACTAGATGAAAATAGTCATGGATAATTCTGACTAAAATAAAACTAAAATGCTCAGACTTTTAGTCGACTGAAACTTGACTAGACTAAAAAGAGTATGAACATGACTAAAACTAATAAAAACTAAAATGACAGCTTGACACAAAGACTAGACTAAAACTAAAATTATAATAGGCCGCCAAAAACAACACTACTCCGTACTTCCGCCTACGTCAAGCGTGACCTTTTCAACGTAATTACGTATCTTTTCGACTAAAAGAAACAAATACATAAATATCTTGGATGACATGGTGGTGAGTAAATTATCATAAATATATATTTTTGAAAGTAAACTACTCCTTTAAATTCTTTTCAAATACAACGAAACATGCTGAGTCTATTATCTTTTTACCACAGTGTGAAGCGAAATGATGAAATGTGGATTATTCATTTTGAGAATCACCCAGCTCACTCAAAGCACCTCAGGAGCATTAACATCATCACAGACCTGAACTGCATTATATTTTCTTATAGCTCATGGAATATCACATTAATTTTTTTTTAATTTTGTGCAGACAAATGTACAGTATGCGGCCATGTGATGTGTACATGGATGGAGAACTGTTTATCAATAAAATAGCAATCTCATCGATCATGGCCCACAAGGTACAAAACATCATAAAATGTCTAAGGTGTCCAAATAGGCTATTTATATTTACAGCTCATGATGGTCATAGCAGCACACAGCATAGCAGTATTGATAGTTAACATATTACATTGATTGAAAATGGTAGCAGATGAATGAGAGCCGGTTACAGCCAAAACCTGCCAATCAACATGACAGGAATTTTTTGGCCATGTCACTTCTGTTCATAACACCTCTCACACTTGCCATCTGCTCTCTCTCTCTTGGACGCTTGATCTGCAGGCTCATTATGAAAATCCTCATCGCCTCGACCCCTGTGTTGTAAATCAGCTTTTCTGTCTGACATTTCAGCATTAAAACTCCCCCAACCTCCCCTCATTAAATTCCTTTATCCCCCTGGCAGTTAATTTGAGTGATGGCTGTGAAGGAATTCAATGTGTTTGGGCAGGACTTTTAGCTGTCACAGCATTGTGTGCTAAATGCTCTTTATGTAAATGTACAGTATGATAATGTGTTAAAAGCAATACTCATGCTGGGAAAATGATAGCAGGAAATGCATTCTTGTGAGATTTTACAGCAAACGTGTTATCTAGACATTGGATGTACATTTACAATTACATACAAGGCATTTAGCAGACAACTGACATTAAATTTGATTTACAAAAGTGCTTTTGCTCTACACGACTTGACTACACAATTTGTCTCTCATTCGGAGACTGTGTGTGTATGAATTTGGTGCAGTTTACAGTCATACTTAGTTATACTATTGATCAATATCGCTGCTGTCCTACTAAAACCTGACGTCTCCATATTTTGTGATTTGTATTTTTATGCCATAAATCATTATTATGAAGCCTGTTGCACACTTCGTTTTTTTTACGTGTACGCGAGCGTACGCTTACAGCCTTGCACACAGCCTTGCAAAGTATACTGCTTTTGGCTCATACGCATACACACGGGGTTTTACGCATGCGCATTATGACATATTGCAATATCTCTCCGGGCCTACAGGGCTCAGGTTTTCTTCTACTGCATTGAATTGATGCTCCCAGGACACAGTTGCCACCCGGGAGTTACTGCAAGAAATGGAATGCGCAAGCACAACCTGCGCATAAAATTCCGGCAGTGTGCGTTCAGTACGTGCGTACTATTCTGATGAGGAAAGTTGCGTCACACACTCTGTACGCTGTCCCTCGCGGATGCGTAAAAATTGAACTATACTCCAGCTTTAGTTACCCTTTATTTGTGTCACTGAGTTTTGCAAATATCTAACTAATAAAAATATTAAAAAGTGCTTGTTTATTTTGACAACACAGTGTTTAATCATTTAAAAAGTACAGCATTTTTCCATTACCTGAAAAAAAGCAAATTTTGACATCTGAAGTTTCGGAAGGACAGCGACAATATGTATTGAATTGTAACGCATGCATCGTATTGTTACAGTAGGTATTTGGAGATACTGGGGGTGTCACAATATACCAGTACTCACAATCGTGCTATTAAATACACGATAATTGATGATGTGTTATTTCGCACGTATCATAAACTTTTCAGCACTTATTTAGGAAGTAACAATAAGCCTATTTTTTGTCACCTTATGTTCGTGTTGTGATTCATTGAACAAATACAAGATAAACACACACACAAAATTGTAGATAATTTATGTTTTATCTATTTTTAATAGATACCGTGATAATAATGTTATGACGAAATCTTTTGATAACCGTGTAATGAAAATGAACATCCCTAGGAGATTCCATCCATATTCTCCAGGATGATAAAAATGTCCATTGGACACATCACTTAGCATTTTGGTTGTATATTGCAAAATGACGTACACATTAGTGTAGAGCTATAAATACAAAGAGCCAGACCATCGTGTGGAGCCTCTGGCGTAGGTTAGAAACAGAAGCGTAACAGGCCTTTAACCTCAGGTTGCTTCAGGGGGATTGCCCTTGTTGCACAGTAAGTGCACTGAATGTCACATTAGATTAAAGTGTCCAATAATTAGTAATTAGCCTGGTGAAAGATGCACTATTTGATTTCAAAACCTGATCTCCCTCATGACCCGGACCTCACCAGGAGCAGTGATCCCCTCAGATTCAGCGTTCATCTGAATGTGCATGCTGGACGAAGGCCACGCCTTCTCGCTGTCAGCCAGATGTGCTCGTTAACACAATAGGCTGCGTGCATGCACCTCTTGGCTGTCACAAGCTGTTTTTGTTTGCACTGCTTGATAAAAGATTCATGCCTAGTAGTTTTGTTAAGCGTGTTTTTTGTACTAACGTACCCATGCTCCTCAGAAACCAACAGAGGATGCAGGAGGTGACAAAGATTTTCCTTAACAAAGAGAATGATTTATAGAAGTGCTAATGACTAAGGAATGTCAAAGTGTGCAGTAGTATGTGTGTGTGTGTGTGTGTGTGTTTGCAAGAGAGGCAAAATGTGACTACACCTCAAGCACTTCATGTGTTGTTAAGAGTCCATGTAAATGATTTAATTTTTTCCCTCCCAGGATCATAACAGCGTTTTTACAGCATTCTATGTGAAGAAAAATGAAAATTCGTTTATATTTTTCTCACTCTTGTCGTTCCAAACCCATGACTTTTTCTTCTGTGGAACAAAAAAGAACATGTTTTGAGAAATGTCTCAGTGGTTTTGTTACCATACAACGGAGGTCAATGGGATATTTCAAATTATCTTTTTTTATGTTCTGCAGAAGAAAGAAAGAAAGAAAGAAAGAAAGAAAGAAAGAAAGAAAGAAAGAAAGAAAGAAAGAAAGAAAGAAAGAAAGATCATACATGTTTGGAATGACATGAGGGTGGTTAAATGATGAAGAAATGTGAAATTCTCATTTTAGGGGTACTTTTATAGACGCTTTTCTCAAAGCAAATTATGGAATTAATTGAAAAGTCATCAATGTTGGATAACAGACGTTTTAAATATCCTGGCCATTTTTGAAACTCACGATTTTACCCTGACTCCTCTGAGCACTTTCTGAGCCCTTCCTTACTCTTCCCCAATATTATTTAATAAAGGAAACTCCACCCAAATAACAGAGAGTGTGTCTAATGCACATTTCCCTTACTGCATTATGCAAAAGCACATGAATAAAACAACCATTGCTGGAAATAAGACACTCCTCACTATGTGTTTTTACATGGGTTGGTACCTGTTTTGGGAATTTTAGGGGCTTAATTCAAATTTCTGTGAATGCATATCGACATGTGCATCATTGAATTATTGGAATATGACAATATATCAGAATACTGTATAAAGTTTATATTAAAAGTAGACATGTTACATCTGCAGTCACCTTTTTATGAAGTAAATCTCTCTATATTAGTGGAACTGAAACTGAAAATGTTTCGGTCCTGTTCTCACCCTCAGGCAGGCCAGAAGAGCAAAATTATGTTGCAATTCATTGTAAAACGCTTTAGTCAAAAGAAAACGTAAGAGTTTGGAGTTGTGACGACAAATTTATTTCATTGACCACCAGGGTAGGTGATACAATGAGCGTTTTGATGAAAAGTATAAAGGGATGCCTATGATGTGAATTGTGCAAATTGTCTTTAACCAACATGCCTTTTGAATTATAGATAAAAGTTATCATGGAAACCTTACAGAAATACACGCTTGAAATTCAGTGCACACACAGTATAAACTATATGTGTTGTGTCTACTGTTATCAGTAGTGAAATCCGTGTGAATCCTAAGAGAATTAATACAACCTTTCCCATCTGTTTGATGTCTTAGAGAGCTAATGTGCACAGTCCTATGAATAGCAAGAAAAAAGTCAACGATAACAATAGAAAAGGTGTGAAATGCTTAAACTGAAAAGAGACTAAAGTGTGGCTGTTATCAGTGGTGTAGGAATGATCGGGGGGATTGAATATTATATCAGTTTGGTTTATGAATATTATTTAGGTGGTGTACAGTAGATGTAGGTTTTTGTTTACTCTTAACACATTTGTTTTGTCCGTTGCTGAAACATCCGGTTGGCAAAGGCATTTTTGCTGCCAGCTACAGGGGCAAAACTCTTTAAATGTAACGCCTAATTATAAAAAATGTGGGAAAACAATTGTGCCAACAAAATACTTTGAGATAATGTGTGAGGGAGAGAGAAAAAAGGGAGGGAGAATTCATAGCAGAAGAGGATTAAAGTCTACTGTGTTTTTTCCAGACATTGGAACATGTCTTTTTAAGCTTAAACTAAATATAAAGTGTAATACCTGTGCCAGTGTTGTATTAGTAAAAAGGAGAATTAAATTGCCTAAACCTTTGCTTTGCGAAACCTTCTATTGAGTATTGGAATACAGAATGAGCTCTCGTCTAATCTTGTTCCCCTTTATACTCCTCTGTGGGTTACACTGCATATTTTGCCCATTCATTCTTATGGTTTGTGCAGAGCTTCAACTGCTGGGTTCCACCAGGCAGATATTTGAAACATGAAAAGATTAATGTAGTTTGTAGAGTAATTAAGTTTAAAAATTCAGCCTTGTATATTTTGATTGAAATGGTGCTACGTGCATGTATTTAACAGTAATGTTAATCTTTACGTTTACATTCATGAGGGCCTTGTCATTTCTGAATCTGTAAATCAATTGTGAAGGACAGTGTCCTGACACCATCATGAATGCTTTCTTCAGCATCTGACAGATGAATCGATTGGGTCTTTTTCTTCGATAGAAGAGGTGGCTTTGCTCTGAAACATTTCAGGCAGATGTGAGAAGCGATTACAGACTGTGTGTGTGTGTGTGTCAAATGACCACAAAAGAAGTGGAGAATTAGTGCTTAGTAATTTCCATTTCCTCTTTATTTAGATCTGGCCATGGATCGGTTTGACCCTGTTATTAGGTTATTAAATAGGGAAATAATATTTATCTGAATGTGTCTTGAAAATCTGAAACTACAGTAATTAACAAAATTTTACCAAAATTGAACCCCCTGTTTTTTGGTCATGGGGCCGGTTGCACCAGCTGGACGTACACCCGGTCATAAGACTAGTCTGGACGTAAAATGCACCTGCGTAGAATTTATACCTGTTGCACCACCAAGGCTTAGCGTACGTCTGAGACTAAATCTTACGACTAGTCAGAGGTAGGCGTAAGTGGAAATTCTTGGCGTTTTTCCGGAGAAAAAAATAATACAGTGTAAAATTGAGATAACGTGCGTTTATACTGACTGCGTTAGCCCCTATCTACAGAAAAGTGTGTATTTAAAAGTGTATTTTAGCACTGTTCATTAACAAGTTAACATACACTGCATCAGCGCGATTTGTGAGCAGTAACGTTAGTAGGGTGCGCTGTTTGCTGTTGTGTAAAAAAGTGGAAGAAAGGAAGAACGATCAGTTATTTGAGATGTCAATAAAACTAATCGGAGGAGCAGGAAACTTAATTTATCCGTCGATAAACTGAGACAGCGCTGGATTATTTCAAATTAATTCACAAGAACCAATGCTCTTGTTAAGTTTTATTTTAATTTATATTTACATTACATTACTTGAACAAACCAAATCTGCTGTGATCTTAACTGCATTTCACGAAGATATCATTTTAAGGGATGTTATTTAGGGTAAAATATAATAGAATGGGGTGAAATAATAGAGATATAAGTAATGGAGTAGCCTAAATAATAGAGATTATGCTGCAGTTAAAGTTTTTTTTCTCCTGGACGAGTTAAAACTCTATATTCTTATTAAAAGAAACTATCTAAAATATCTCATTTCATACTGTACACTCTAAAGAAAAGTTTGGAAGTGATGTTTAGAATTGATTTGTAATGGTTTCGGTTTCCATACTCTCGGTCCTATTTAACACATTTAAAACCATTCCGCCCTGCCGATCACTTACAGGAAGGTTTCGTTTTAGCAGCACTGAATTTCTAGAATTAATCAATGAATTATCACCGCAGTTATACATGAGACAGACTTGAATGGAGTGTTGCTTCATTGACCGAATATCTTCTGACAGACGTCTTCTTTTTTTCTTATTTCGTTATTGCATTTGCAAGTACTTCATTTTTTTCTAGTTTCTTAAGTGCTTTTTCTTGCTTTTACTGTAATTTAGAATTTTTTTATCTAATTATTGTTCCTCTTTAACATTTTTATCAATGGAGGCAGTAAGAATGTCTCTCTCAATGCGGTAGATTGTGTCCGCGGGGACGCGCATCGTCTAAGATGCGCCTGGTTGTGGTTTTAGATGTAAATATTTAAATATTTAGACTGGAAGTAGTTAAGCCAGACTTGAGGCTTACATCCAACTTTTTTACGTCTAGCTGGTGCAACCGGCCCATGGCCTTTTGAAACTTGAGTGACACTTAGGCCCTGTTTATACCTGGTATTAAGATGCGTTTTGGTCGATCGGATCACAAGTGGATGAAAGAGAAACATACCTGTCTACACCTGGTGTTTTAATCTGTCTCTTGTGTCCACTTTTGACCACCTCTGTCCTGATTTCCTCGAGGGGAGGGTTTATTGGGGGCTAAATACAAGGGCTTTTCAGATATTTCGATCGATTGGACTAAATAAGCGCATGCAATGAATGTACATGAACGTGACCAGAGATGGCAAAAAAACAGACAGAGATTAGCGTTTTTAGCGTTTTCTGACAGCCGCAAGACCACGTCGAACATTGTGTGTGTTAGAAAGCTGCAATGGTGAGAAATAATTGTTTGAAACGTTTTTCGTCTTTAAACCAAACTGTTAGGTGTTCAGCCGGTCTGGCTAACACGCTTTTTAGAATGTCTACGCATTGTGTCCGTAGACGGAGAGCAGGCGGTCTGTTGTGGCTGTTCGAACGAAATTCAACCACATGAGCGTCTACACCACGAACACAATCCAGTCGAATGCGTTTTCGACTACCTCTGGAAGTGGTTGAAAGTGGCTCAAAACGTTTTACACCCTGTTCACACCTGTATTTAGCGTCATCAGTTTGTGGACCAAAACGCATCTTAATACCAGGTGTAAACAGGCTCTTAAAAATGTATTTTATAATAAAAAAAGTATCAAAGCAAGTAGCATTAAAGTTTGGTAATGAGACAACATATACAGTGCATGTTGCCAATCGGCTATGGCATTTGGTGAACTTCAGGCATAGGCTTAATTTGCGGGTGGGGACAGGTGGGACATGTCCCCACCACTTTTTGGAAGAAATTAGGAAATGCTTGCTGAAGGTGTTTATTGTTTAGTGGCCATTAACATCTAAAACGCGTGAAAACACAGGATGCGGCGCTTTCTCACCATCTCCCGTTGCTCACACTCGTAAGTTATATTTGCGGAAGACAGAGAAACGCGGTCAGTATGAATGCGTGCATCATACGCGCTGGCAGCGCTTGCTTGTGCATCCAGTGTCCAAGCACAAAAACGCGTAAACCAATGAACAAGTGACATTTTTAGTCATAGGAATAAACTGTTTTTAAGTGTAATTCACTGCAACCTCCAAGTGACCTTCCCCAAATAACAGTATGGGAACCACATACTGGGAGAGCTGGAGTCGAAAAGCGGAGTAGCCAACGAACGGACCGCCCACTATATATGATAAATATTCCCAACAAGTTATTACAGAAACAATTGATTAAAGTATTGTTTTTGTCATCTCTGTCCCCACCACTTTTCAAAACAAAGCTACACCACTGACATCAGGGCACACTGACTTCATATGGCTACTAAAAACGACCTTGTGACCAGTTGGTTAAGATCGAGCGATTGGCAATATCTCTAGAAAAATTGTGTTTTCAGATTAGCATTTTACAGAATCAGATCTCCGGCGTGGTAGCTTGAATATTCTTTTAATTATTAATGATGAACTATTTTTATTCTCAAGGCAAACTGACTCTCTGCCCATGCAAGCACTTTAACTAGACCACTTCATCACCCAAGTCCTTTTTCACATTATGGACACCGATAGCTGATAAAACACTGGCTGATCGCAAATGAAAATGTCATGTCTCAGAGGAGAACATCTCTTGGTATGTTTTCTGAATCCTTCCGTAAAGTGTTTTGTAATGATTTCACAGAACACATTGTTTTTGTTTTGACATTTAGTGGAATGGCTTTTCACGCTTGATTTGTCCAAACCAAATCAGAGTGCTGAGAAGTGATCTGGATTTTCATTCTCAAGTTTTACATGAACCCAGACTCACCTTTCCGATGGCCAAATGTCCTCCTGGCTGAGTTTGTGTTTAATGTGAGGTCGATTTCCTTCATAATTGCACATGCGATTGGATGCGGCGATAATGATGGGGTGGGATTGGAGCAATTTTGATCTCATTCAGAAGAGTTTCAGGAGTTTCTCCTATCGTTACGTGTGTCACTTTTATAGACTCATTGATCAGCTCTGCAGCTCTTTAGAGCTGCAGACTCACAGTTTCCCCGAGGGTGCCTTCATCAGTTCTTAAACATCGTTTATCTGCTCATATCCCCATATTACATCCACGCTGTCACTCCTCTGATCCTACCCCTGCAAGTAAATTCATCCTCTCTGTCTCCATCTCTATATGTAATTTTCTGTCTGGCCGTATTTGATGTCATGTAAGTGTGTAATCTTTGCCTTAATGTCTACTCACAAACCCTTGTTATTGCACACTTTGTTAATGCCCCGTCCTGCCCTCCTCTTTTCTCTCTGTCAATAAAGAGTTTTTAAAACAGACTTCGTAATCTCATTAGCGCAGTGGCACATTTAGTTGCCGTTAAGGAAGTTCTGCATATAGTGTTGCTTTTGGCGGCCTATTTTAATTTTAGTTTTAGTCTAGTCTTTGTGTCATTTTAGTTTTTATTAGTTTTAGTCACGTTCATACTCTTTTTAGTCTAGTCAAGTTTCAGTCGACTAAAAGTCTGAGCATTTTAGTTTTATTTTAGTCAGAATTATCCATGACTATTTTCATCTAGTTTTAGTCGACCGAAACTGATGACATTTACTCTAGTTTTAGTCAATGAAAATTGTATTTTAGTCTCTTTTTAGTAATGCAATTCTATTTAACCCAGTCAATATAGTATAAGTAGTACCTAGTAGTATAGACGTAACCAAAATTTTCGTTTAGCCAAACCCATTTCATTTATTATATTATTGTTACCTCATAGACTCAAGAATACATCCATTCCAGACACGGAAGACGCTCTGATCTGAATTTACGGCCATCATCGGTCACTTTCTCTGTGTCAGACTTAACTTTGTTTGTTGTCGTTTACGCTAACTCACCGCAGCTGCATCTTCTAAATAATGCCGTGAGTGGGGCTTGAGGAAGTGACGTCGCCTGCATCTGAGCAGTGCGACCTGATGCAGCCCCTGAAGTGAGACACAGGAAACAGAAATACTGCAAAATAATAATAATAACGCGACTAAACGGGACGAAATGACGTTATAACATTTCGTCTCGTCTCGTTTTGGTCAACGAAAATGAAGAGACATTTTAGCATAGTTTTTATTTTGTAAACCACATTTAGTCTCGTTTTTATTCGTCAACAAAATTGCATTATACATTTAATTATAGTCATCGTCACATGACCAGAATTTACATTGCGTCTCATCTCGTTTTCGTCACGTGATAAAACGACGATATTTAGTCATAATTTTCGTTGACGAAAGCAACACTATCTGCTAGGGATGGGAATCGCAGGGTACCTCCCGATGCGATTCGATACACGATACAGGGCTCACGATACCAATAATATCACAACGCGCCGATTCTGCGATAATCGATATATCGCTTGGCAATTCTATAAAAATACATCACGACATCTGTAAATGAAGGGAAAAAAGGATCTATTAGATGAGCATTTTTAGTGTGTTGCGACTCTCTGTCTTTAGGTTTGTTTATTCTTGCGCTTGTCTTTGGACTAGTCTCTGGTGACTCCAAACGCGTCTCCCAAAACGGGGGTTTGCGGCGCGTCACGTCAAAGCGCTCACGCTATGAGGATCATCGCGCATTTCAACGCAAGTTTCGCCTCGGCTCGCCTAAAGTTGACTTTATAAAAACTATTAAAGCTTTACAAAACAATCTGACTTCTGAAATACGTGAGAATGATCTTATTTAATATGCACGCGCAGACACCTGCACCCCTGCACGAGCACTGCGGGTGAGAGAGAAAGCGCCGGACTGGAGCGAATCACGAAACTACAGACTGAAAGAAGGTCAAAAGAGTATTCCCAATTTGCAGAGCTCCGAGTTAACCACGTCTACTTATTTACATTCACTACGAAATCCAAAGTGCGCCCAAACTTTTGATTTAAAAGACGCTGGCGCATCTCTAATTTGTTGTTGGTCCGCCATTATGCTCGTATTTCTTCTCCGCTGTGAATTACAATTTCCGTTCATCTGACCATCCGTAATCTGGGAGCGTCACCACAAGAAATATGTGGGTACTGCCGTTCTGGTAAGCACAGTGTAGGTATGAATTTAGATCTTTTGTATTTGAAAAAAAAAAATCGATACTTTGTGCCAGAGTATCGATAACGTCAAGCGGGCTGAAATGTCGCGATAAATCGCCATATCGTTTTTTTCCCCACCCCTATTATCTGCATAAAATTGGGAAGGAGGACATTACGGGGTCGGATTTGTTTTGGGATTAATGTTACGGATGGTGTGATTTGGAAAACCTGTGGGCAGTAAATGCCCGAGTCTGGTTTGTTGGATTACATGCTGATTAGTTTCAGAATTGAGAAGCTCTCTATTTAAAGCGATAAATGAAACTGCTGGCTTTGGTCTGATACACGAAATGCAGGATTTATGCTAAAGGAGATAACTGCAAATGTGCTCTCAGTTTGTGGACAACAAATAGCATGTTGTTAAATGGAACAGTCATTCCACATCAGATTAAAGATAATCCCGGGTCTAATTCAGAGGGTGCTTTTTCTACTGACCCCGATCTGATAATATGCATTGACTTTTTCTATACCGTGATTTAAATCCATTAAGTGACTATTAGTTGAATTAGGGCTGGATGATATGGCCAAAATTGATATTGAAATACTGTACATTCATGCATTTGGGTCAATACGATATAATTCCGATAACGATATTAACAATATTATAATTACGAATTATCTGTCAGACTCCTATAACCAAGCACATTACTCCCACATTACAACACCTGCATTGGCCTGCACTGTTTTCTGTACGGTGTCCTTGAGTGCCAGTAAGGCGCCTATAAATAAAATGTAGTAGTAGTAGTATTACAAAAAGTAAAATGTAAGATAGAAGTTGAGAGAGCCCTCTGATATGAACAATAAAATGCTGATCAAAATCATTCTAGATGCCAGCAGTGTGCAAAGCTACATATGATTATTAGAATAAAATATTTTTGTATAGGACTGTGCCCTTACCTTGTGTAAGTTTCAAATATTAGAATCATGTTTACCAATAAAATTGAGAATAACTTTTCTAAATATGCTTCAAAGCATAATTCCATAACTTCAAATATGCTTTATAGCATTGTCATATTTTCAAAGCTCTACAGGGGCACAGGCCTCCCATTACTTCACACTTTTTTCTTTTGACATATTCTTCTAAATTAATAATTTTCAATTATTAACGTCCACTGAATTTTATGTATGATTGTTTTCCCGTTTTTTTTTTGGCAAAACTTTATACAAGATCTGCCATGCTCTCCTGCAAGCTGACATTAAGAACCGTTTTCATTAATTTCAGTGTCTTTCAAAGGCCCTACAGTGTGCTTCAGTTAGCTATAAAAAACTATGAAATTTGCCATTGAGAACTGTTTAAACTTGTTCGTATTTATATTACGAAAGCAAGCATTAGTAAGTTGCAGATCCGTTTTGTAAATTAATATACGGACAAAAATGATCAATATTAAACTTAGCCTGTGTTTACGCTTGACTTCTTTTTCGAAGCTGCTAGTGTCTGTTTTACATTATAATCCTATGGAGTAAACCGTGTTTTCAAAAACGTCCTGAGCGCTTTTTTAAACGCCATCTCCGGCGTCTTTTTCTGCAGCTCAGAGCGTCTTTTGAGGTTGAAAAAAGTTCAATTTTTCTGGGAAAACAACGCCCACGTCAATCTCCTATTCCCCAGCTAACCAATGACAGAGACCTGTCGTTTCCATAGCAACATGCAAGGAACATGATTGGTCGAGAAGGCTCCAGCTCGAAAAAATAAAATGGCGGCCGAAACGCCCATTGGAGCATAGTTTTGTATAAATGTAAATTTAATTTTCACTTTCAACAACTTCTGATTGCATTTCTAGCGAGAAATTAATATTATAGTTTTTAAATATGTGATTAGTTATTGCAAATACGCTCTCTGTTTGTAATTCAAATAGACTTCCGTTACGCTTCCTATCTGTTTCTCTGTGCTGCCTTCGTGCACAGACGCTGTATATACAGTAATTTGTCCTACTATGGTAGCAGTGTTGGGCAAGTTACTCTGGAAATGTAATTAAATTACTGATTACTCCTTTTAAAAGTAATCAAGTTACTGGTCTGATTACTTTATTTCAAAAGTAATTAGTTACACTACTCGTTACATTACTCGTTACATTACTACCCCTCAAAAACACAAAATAACCTCGTTAGCCTTCTCAGCTCTCAACTCAACTTTATTTATATAGCGCTTTTTACAATTTTCATTGTTACAAAGCAGCTGTACATAAGACATATTGACTATAAGCAAAACAATTAAAGTTGTACCTGCAAAAACAAGAAAAAGTTGAAAACACAGAAGACAGACATACCCACATACAAAACACTCCACACACACAATATGCACACGTACTAACACACATAGACATAGACACGCACACACACACGTACACAGACAAGTACGCACACACACACAGACACGCACGCACGCACGCACACACACACGCTCAGTGAGAGCACACATTTAAGATAAAGGAGAGAGAAGCACAGGTCAAATATAACAGACTATAAATTCCTATATGCAATATTAATTAAGTAAAACTTTAAAATTCTAAAGCAGCCCCCCGGCCAGGCAAATAGTGCAAAAAACAGTATGCAAACGGTGGCGAGGAACCCAAAACTCTAATCGAGAAAAAAAACCTCAGGAGAACCCAGGCCCAACCAGGGGATTCCAGTTCCCCTCTGGCAAAAGCTGCTGCCTCTGCACAAGCTCCAGAGAGCTTGCACAACAAGGCTAAATAAAATAAATAAACTTACTAATAAGGTAAATTATAGTTTAAGATTATCATTAGTAATCTAATAGCATTTGAAATTTTGTGGTGAAGACGTGTCAGGTGACCGCGTCCTTCTTTATCCAGCTCTATCATCTCAGCTCTTGTCAGGTCGCCGCTTCTTCCTTCTCAAGACTAAACTTTATTGGGAAGTGCATACTCTACTCTATCTCGTATTTAATTATTTTAATATGTTCTTTCTGCTTATTCCATACTAAAGCCTGTCATAAATAATAATAATAATTAAACTCTGTGACATTTTAACTTAAAACATTTTTTCATATAATGTTATACAGTAGTATTTCTAAACCTGCATACTCCATAATGTAAAAAGTCTGTCCTTAGTTTCTTATAACTTGTATATCTTAACTAGTGCTTCTTGCCTTTGACAGAAATAAACTCAAAATAATGATTGTATTTCCATCTACAGAACGCATACGTTTCTCTCTCCATGCTGAGTTTGTTTTCGCTGGTAGTACCAAAGATTGTCTTGTGATAGAGAGATGTATGGGTCTGTAATACTTACAATTGGAGCATAAAGGCTAACATCGATCACGAGAGGCACCTCAGCCAATCATATCAGGTGTCTAGTCTCCTCGCCTGCGTTCCGCGCGCCAATAGCATTGGCCATTACGAATTTTCAGCTTAAGGTGGCAGGCTTACCATGGAGAGGCTTTGGTAGTAAGGTAGTCAGGCGCGTTTCAGTTTGATGACGTCGCGGGTGCGACAGACAGGCATCCAGACTTTGAAAAAGCTATTTCGCTTTTTACAATTTAAATGATAAAACGATACAACGGCAACGATGTAACGCAGCTGTAACGTATAGTTACCTGGGCTTGGAACTATAATCTAATTACTATTTTAGTAATTATAACACGTTAAATTACTCCGTTACCAAAAAAGTAATCAAACTACAGTAACGCGTTACTGCCCAACACTGTATGGTAGTCAGTGGTGGCCCAGAACTGATCTTGTATTGATTTGTACATTTTGCGTCTGCCTAAGATGCACATGCTACACATATGGCTGCACATATTATCCAATTACAAGCAGTAAAGTTTTCATAAGCATATGACACAGCTCGTTAATAGTTCACAGGCTATTTCATCATGTGTGTCACTCTTTGTTGGCAATGCTTTGTTGGCCAAGAAATCATAAAATTCTCTCTCTCCCTCCCTCTTGCTCTCACACACACACTCTCTCTCTCTTGCTCTCTCTCTCTCTCTCTCTCTCTCTCTCTCTCTCTCTCTCCCTGTGCCAGCATGTCATGGCAGCTCAATCTAGTAACACTGACATGTTCAAAAGTGTGATGTGTGAATGTTCTCTCTCTCCTTCTGTCTCCCACGGATACCAAACATCTGCCATACAACACAATTTAGCCTTTTAATTAGCTTAAAATGTCAAGTCATGTTTTTGACGCAACAGGATTGAAGCCTTCGGAAGCATTAAAAGCAAATAAAGCCATCTCATTGTGACGTTGCACTTCTCGCTCATCATCACACTTCAAACTTCTTAATGGATTTCTGCAAGTTGTGAGAAGCTTTTCATTTCCGCTGCAGCTGTACGGCACTCGAGAAGCCACAGGTGTTACTTGAGGACTTGTGGAGTTATGAACTTGAGCAATGTTCTCCTGTTGCATTATATTTCCGGCTGTTTCCATCAGAGCAAGCGTAAGAGCTTCTTAAGGACTGAAGTGGTGTGGATAGTCCCTTCAATATGCAGTTCTTCTGACATTTAAAATAACGTAGGTATTTTCTTAAGGCTTTATAAAACTATGTATGTTGAGTATGTAGACGCGGCTACAACTCTGATGTTTTGTTTGATATGGGCTATTACAGAAATCTCTCTCTCTCACTCTCTCTCTCTCTCGCTTCATTATCATTAATGCCATCTTCTCTAGATGGGGCTGAGCAGTATTGATCAGAGCTTTGTCGATGCTGCACGATGTCGCTGCTCTCATTTCCCACACACTGACACGGACACATGAGAATGTGTCAATCAACAATTTATCTTCCTGCCTGGACCTTCGTCGGTCCTCTGAGAAAAGACCATTATTCCTCTCACTCTCACTCTCTCTCTGCCTTACTGCGCTATTTTTCTCTGTCTGGTTGATTTCATCGATTGGGGGAACTGATTGGATGAATTCGCTGGTGAAAGTGATTGGATGAGATGTTTGGGGGTGATGTGATTGGATGAGAAAGCTGGAGAATGTGATTGAATGAGATGTTTGGGGTGATGTGATTGGATGCAGTGTTTTGGATGCACAATTACTGTTGTGCCCGAAAGCTTAAGAATGCTAGATTGGAAGCCAAAAAAGAAAAAGCATGCTCACAAGCAGTGTTGGGTAAGTTACTCTGAAAAAGTAATTAATTACTAGTTACAAATTACATATTCAATAGTGTAATTAGATTACTGTACAAATTACTCTCTCCAAAAAGTATTTAATTACTTATTACTAATTACTTTCTATATATCATATCAACCTTGATTAGAATTAATTCAAGGATAGACTTTAAACGGCTTATTTAATTCATTCAAATAAATAATAAATAACTACATAAATTATTCTAATAATTGTGAGAAGGATACATTAAAGCATACATTTTAAAGTTAGGCTTATCATTTTGATGTCTTTCCACTATTGAATATATAACATAATATTTAGTTAAATTACATCAGAAGTAACTGTAATTTAATTACAGAAAAAATAAGAGTAATCCCTTACTTTACTTTTTCAAGGGAAAAGTAATTAAATTACAGTATCTAATTACTTAGTAACTAGTTACACCCAACACTGCTCACAAGCAATGTTTTTGCATCACATTCTGTCTATCAAGGGGCCTCCACTGGGTCAGATTGTGAAGGTAGTGTAGTTCAAGTCCATATCTATGATATCCCTATCATGTGCATGTGGTTTGGTTAGTGGAGCGGTTCAAAGGAATACATTTATTAGGGAATCAACTTCTTATCAATGCTTTTAGAATGTAACTTAAATGCCTCTTTCCAGGATATCACAACCTGACATCCCAGAATACACTGCAATGTCTCGCACCCACAACAGCATAAAAAAATCCTGTCTAAGAGAGATAAAAGCCAGTGCACTTGTCTGATTGAAGACAACAATCCGTGTTTCTGTGTGAGCAGTGTCATAGATAAAACCACATGTTCTGATGTGACCCACAGAGCGTTGGATGTGGTTGATGCTAACTGCATTAAATACACAGTAAAACGGCTGGTTGATGGATGGACAGATGTCAGTGTGCTAAAGTGATCACCCTGAGACCAGCGCTGGCACTGATCATACTCAAAGTGGTTGTGGTGGTTAGATTAAAATGGGTTCCATCACAGACCTCAACCCTCTGCGTTTGCATTTGCAAGTCAATGTGTTTTCATTGTGGAAGACGCAATTGGAACAGAGCAGTCTGATTCTCCTCGCCCTGAATGTGTAAAACTCCAGGCACGTATGTTCTCGTACTTTTAAGCAGATTATGCTGGCATGCACACTTAAGTGTTTGAGCTTGAACCTTATTCCAGAGTCCAGAGACACTTGTATTTGTGTGTTGCAGTCTGAAATACACTAAAAGACTCTTTAATTCAACAAAACAATTTCTAATAATGTTTTGTTACTTTCACATCTTTAAAGTGACTGTTCACCTTGAAAAAATAAATTCTTTCATCATTTACTCACCCTTGTGTCATTCCAAGCCCATGTTATTTTTTCTTGGATGGAACAGAACAGAAAGTTGTTTTTTCAGAATACTCAGTTCGCTAATGTTTCTCTGGTGACCAAATTTTGTTCCTTGAAGAAAAATCTTACGATGACATGAGGGTGAACAAGTAATGATGCAATTTTCACTTTTGTGTGAACGATCCCTTTAATGAGAGAGTGTGTTTATTCCCTATTCTCTCTTTACTTCCTTCTCTCTTCCGCTCTGGCTCCTTGCTTTTGTTTGCTGGCACTCTCTCCTGTCTCCCACGCTGTGGTGCTGTTGTGGTTTTGCTGTATCTCTGCGGTCTGTGTCTCTGTGGTAGGGCTTTAAATTCTTTCCCAGGCACCTGTGCTACAATGTGTTTTTAGGTTTTGGGGTGGGTGATGGGTTTCTTACTGAATGGATGTCTGTTTTTCCATCTCTTAGCCACTAATGCATTTTTTTTTCAGGGACGTTTGTTACATTTGTTGTCATGTTACACAGCCCTTTTCACAGTACTGTACAAAAACGCCTCGCTCTCTGTCCGTGTTTGGTCTAGCATTATGTTTTTTGTGTGTTGCTTTGAAAAAGATAATGATTTAGGTCAGAGTCGTAGTGGTATACATGCTCTTACTGTGATGCTTCTTCAGGTGATGCAAGTTTTAACAGTAGGGGGGGACAATAATCATCAAATTTCTCAAGAGCAATTTTTGAAGGGGACGCAATAATACAGTCAAAATTGTACTTACTATGACACAAAGCGACAATATGTGTTAGGTTCATAGGTTTATCATGCAGACTTGCAGTCATATTATAACTAAACTGTCACATACTGTAATACAAGTGAACACCTAATAAAGCTGTTTCCATTTACATTTTTTTTGTTTTTGTTGTCAAGACAGGAAACAAGTATAAAAACACACTACCCATGATACTACATGTGAACAATGAGTCACTTTGTAAACACTTATACACTTTTTAAATTTTATCCTGATTTATACTGCAACATCGTCTGACAAAGTCACCATACAGTACATCTATATTAAAGAGTGGTGGTTATTTTCCCATGTAGTGCACTGCCTCCGGCAACAAACTATGTGCATAGATGTGCTATGTTCATGTTCGTGTACCCAAACAGTCAGTAACAGTGACAGATGCTTAAAGGCGGGGTAACCGATTTCTGAATTACGCTTTAGACAACTGAGTCGGGCCGAGTACCAAAACAACCTTGTAGCCAATCAGCAGTAAGGTGCACAGCGCACAGGACGGACATTAGCCGAGGCCGAGCGCTGACGAAAGCAAAAGATGGGGGTAGGGGTGTGTTTGTTTTGGTGATTTGAACATCAACAACGGCTAAGAGAAATCGGACACCCCGCCTTTAAATTCTGTGTTGTACTCGTTGATGAATCGTGGAGTTTCAGTCAACTGAATGTCAGATTATCCGCCGCGCAAACATTGCAAAAAATAGATGCTGTGAAAACGAGCTTTTCCAACTGAATGAAAGCTGTGCACCTTTTGTGGACAAAAGGGGTCTGAAATTCGCTAAACATAGTGCCAAAGTCACTAAATTGTCACCGGTATGTGCGCGACTGTGTGTGACACGGGACCTGAATGGCAAGGATCGTTAATGTTAACATTATGCCAGGTCGCCACAAATCAAACAATGCATGGGAAACGGCTTCGGCGTGTTAGTTGCATTGTGTGACGCACTATGCAACAAGCTATTGTAAACAAGCTAACGTTAACTAGCTAAGTAACGTTTTAATCGCTAACATAGCCAGATTCATGGAAAAATACATCAGTAATCAGCCTTTTTTGCCATAACTAATTTATTAATGAATCAGCATCAACTACATTAAAGAGAATCACTTCATTTAACGTGAATAAAATAGCCTTCTTACTGGAGTTCAACAACCACTGCTGAACTGAGCTGCATACCTTCCTTATGTGTAGCATAGTGTGAGATGAACGGGGAAAGCAGGCAGTGGAAAAAACACTGCGAGGCAGGGTAGGGGGAACTCAACGGTTTCTAAACTTAAAACGCAATTTTTTGCGTTTGTATTTTTTTTATAATTACACAATTAGTTTAGGTATACATAAATACTATATTTAGCACAACAGACAGTGCGATTTTTAATGATTTGGGGGGACAACCCTCAGATGGAGGGGGACGTGTCCCCTCCACCCCCCCGCCCCCCTGGGATTTACGCCCCTGACTTGATATAGCAATTGGTATTTGTAGACATTGTGAGCACCAATGATTCTGATTTTATGACCGATTTTCAGGATTCTGAAAGTGGTTTGGTGTTTGGTCTCTCTCTCTCTCTCTCTCTCTCTCTCTCTCTCTCTCTCTCTCTGTATACCTCCTAAAAATTGACATGCACACAAGCAGCACTCTTGCAGAGCTCTATAAACTATGCAGGGTTATTGACACGAAGGAGGTGTGGGTGCTTGTGTGTGTGCTTGTATTTCTAGGCAGGTTTATTGACAGCTCACTGTGTGTTTTGCACATAGCCTGCGGGGATGTGCCTCATGTGCTTTTCTTACTTTTATTAATGCAAATTATTATGAACCAGAATTCATCTCAGTTTTACACAGACATTTGATGATATATCAGACGTGTGTGTACATGTTCATTATGTGTGTGTGTGTGTGTG